>NC_052320.1:10649699-10697199 GCF_016432855.1 Salvelinus namaycush | reverse complement strand
GGGGTGGAGAGAGAGAGAGAAAGAGAGGGGGTGGAGAGAGAGAGAAAGAGAGGGGTTGGAGAGAGAGAGAGAAAGAGAGGGGGTGGAGAGAGAGAGAGAAAGAGAGGGGGTGGAGAGAGAGAGAGAGGGGGGGTGGAGAGAGAGAGAGAGAGAGAGAGGGTGGAGAGAGAGAGAGAGAAACTAGGACAGCGGAGAACATAAAAATCCATCAGGATCTGTCAACAACATGAACTGGTTCCTGCCATAGTAGAATAGAACCTGACTCCTGTTCTCTCTCTCTCTCTCACACACACACACACACACACACACACACACACACACACACACACACACACACACACACACACACACACACACACACACACACACACACACACACACACACACACACACACACACACACACACACACACACACTATTAGATGGTGCCGACAGATATAGCAGCTCTGCTTTAAGCTCCTAAGGAACTTTGCAGTATTTAGTTTTTTAGTGTGTTATTTGTTACATTATTAGCCCATATTTTTGGGGGGGTTAGGGTTTAGGATTTTTTGGGGGGTTAGGACAACTTTAGGATATCAGAGTGGCGGTAGCTCACCAGCATTACGACCAGGAATACGACTTTCCAAGTTGGATCCTTTGTTCGTACCCCCCAGGGCAATTTAACTTATTCCAGAGGCTGCTCCAAAACACCGCCGACGGAGAAGAGGTATTTGGAGTGGACTTCTAGTCCGACTGTGGAGGCATGCACACCATCCACCGCTTCAGAGTATATTACTCGCTAATGTTCAGTCTCTGGATAATAAAGTAGACGAGCTCGGGGCGAGGATCTCCTTCAAGAGACATCAGGGATTGTCACGTACTCTGTTTCACAGAAACATGGCTCTCTCGGGATATACTGTCCCCGTCCATACAGCCAGCTGGGTTCTCAATACATTACACAGACAGGAATAAAGAACTCTCCGGGATGAAGAAAGGCAGGGGTGTATGTTTCATGATCAACTACTCATGGTGTGATTGTGATAACATACAGAAACTCAAGTCCTTCTGTTCACCCGACCTAGAATACTTCACAATCAAATGCCAATCATATGACCTCCCTCGAGAATTCTCTTCGGTTATAGTCACAGCCGTGTATATTCCCGCTCAAGACAATACCATGATGGTCCTCAAAGAACTACAGTGGACTTTATGAAAATTGGAAACCACATATCCTGAGGCCACATTTATTGTAGGAAAACGCTACCAAAGTTCTACCAACACATTGATGGTAGTACTCGTGCTGGTAAAACATTGGACCACTGCTACTCAACTTTTCGAAATGCCTACAAGGCCCTCTCCCGCCCTTCCTTCGGCAAATCTGATCATGACTCTATTTTGCTTCTCTCCTCCTATAGGCAGAAACTCAAACAGGAAGTACCCGTGCTAAGGTCTATTCAACGCTGGTCTGACCAATCGGAATCCATGTTTCCAGATTGTTTTGATCACGCCGACTGGGATATGTTCCGGGTAGCCTCTGAGAATAACATAGACGAATATACCGATACGGTGAGTCAGTTCATCAGGAAGTGTATAGGAGATGTTGTACCCAGTGTGACTATTAAAACATACCCAAACCATAAACCATGGATAGATGGCAGCATTCGCGCAAAACTGAAAACTGAACCACTGCATTTAACCATGGAAAGGTGACTGGGAATATGGCCAAATATAAACAGTGTAGTTATTCCCGCCATACGGCAATCAAACAAGCAAAACGTTAGTATAGAGACAAAGTGGAGTTGCAATTCAACGGCTCAGACACGGACTACAAATGGAAAACCAGCCACATCGCGGACACCAACATCTTGCTTCCGGACAAGCTAAACACCTTCTTCGCCAGCGTTGAGGATAACACAGTGCCACCGACACGGCCCACTACCAAGGACTGTGGGCTCTCCTTGGCCGACATGAGTAAGACATTTAAGTCTGTTAACCCTCGTAAAGCTGCCGGCCCAGACGACATCCCTAGCCGCGTCTTCAAAGCATGCGCAGACCAGCTGGCTGGAGTGTTTACAGACATATTCAATCTCTCCCTATCCCAGTCTACTGTCCCCACTTGCTTCGAGATGTCCACCATTGTTCCTGTACCCAAGAAAGCAAAGGTAACTGAACTAAATGACTATCGCCCCATATTACTCACTTCTGTCATCATGAAGTGTTTGTGGGGCTAGTTAAGGATCATAACACCTCCCCCCTACCTGACACCCTAGAACCACTTCAATTTGGTTACCGCCCAAATAGATCCACAGACGATGCAATCGCCATCGCACTGCACACTGCCCTATCCAAGAGGAATACCTATGTAAGAATGCTGTTCATTGACCATAGCTCAGTATTCAACACAAAAGTACCCTCCAAGCTCATCTGGGCCCTGGGTCTGAACCCAGCCCTGTGCAACTGGGTCTTGGACTTCCTGACGGGCCGCCCCCCCAGGTGGTGAGGGTAGGAAACAACACCTCCACTTTGCTGATCCTCAACACAGGGGCCCCACAAGGGTGCATGCTCAGCCCCCTCCTGTACTCCCTGTTTACCCATGACTGCGTGGCCAAGCACGCCTCCAACTCAATCATCAAGTTTGCAGACGACACAACAGTAGTAGGCTTGATTACCAACAATGACGAGACAGCCTACAGGGAGGAGGTGAGGGCCCTGGTAGAGTGGTGCCAGGAGAATAACCTCTCACTCAATGTCAACAAAACAAGGAGCCGATCGTGGACTTCAGGAAACAGCAGAGGGAACATGCCTCTATCCACATCGATGGGACCGCAGTGGAGCAGGTGGAAAGTTTTAAGTTCCTTAGCGTACACATCACTGACGATCTGAAATGGTCCACCCACACAGATAGTGTGGTATAGAAGGCGCAACAACGCCTCTTCAACCTGAGGAGGCTGAAGAAAACCTTCACAAACTTTAACAGATGCACAATTGAGAGCTTCCTGTTGAGAGTATCACCGCCTGGTACAGCAATTGCACCGCCCGCAACCCCAGGGCTTTCCAGAGGGTGGTGCGGTCTGCCCAATGCTTCACCAGGGGCAAACTACCTGCCCTCCAGGACACCTACAGCACCCGATGTCACAGGAAGACCAAAAAGATCATCAAGGACATCAATCACCCGAGCCACGGCCTGTTCACCCTGCTATCATCCAGAAGGGGAGGTCAGTACAGATGCATCAAAGCTGAGACCGAGAGACTGAAAAACAGCATCTAACTCAAGACCATCAGACTGTTAAATAGCCATCACTAGCCGGCTTCCACCTGGTTACGCAACCCTGCACCTTAGAGGCTGCTGCCCTATATACATAGACTTGGAATCCCTGGCCACTTTAATAATGGAACACTAGTCACTTAAATAATATTTACATACTGCTTTACTCATCTCATATTTATATACTGTATTCTATTCTACTGTATTTTAGTCAATGCCACTCCTAATATTTATATATTTTTTAATTCCATTCTTTGACTTTTAGATCTGTGTGTATTGTTGTGAATTGTTAGATACTACTGCACTGTTGGAGCTAGGAACACAAGCATTTAGCTACACCCTCAATAACATCTGCTAAATATGTGTATGTGACCAATAATTATTTTATTTTATTTGACACACACACACGCTCCATACCTATCCAAATATCCCTCCACACTTACCCCACCCCAGGCAAGCAGGCCCACTTGAATGATGACATGGAGCTATTCAATCAACCCCCCTGAGCCCCCTCCCCTGTCTGTCCCTGTCTCTTCCTGTCGCTCACTGTCTCCCAAACCCAGCTCATCTTTGTTTAGAGAAAAACAGGCCTCTAAAATGAGAGGCACTGTTATCAGTTCTGAAGCCTGGGCCTCACTTTGCATGGCAATCTTCCTCCGGAGAGCTGAAGGCTGGTGATGGACGAGAGGAGAGCTGGGTAGTGTGTGGGGATTGGGGTTGGGGGCTGTGTGCTAGGGGGGTGACAGAGGGGAGGAGAGGAGAGGAGAGGAGTTAGCCACTGCTCATTTCCTACATTTCGTACTAAGTATCAGTTTACCTCTAATCCCCCTCTCTCAGTGGCCTCTGTACACACATGGTCCAGCTGCACTGCCATGACTTACACTAATCCCAGAGTCACGTGCACACGTTCATGCGCACCCACACACGCAGAAGCACACATGCTGGGACACACACACATACACACACCTTCAGCCTCTATCTGCGGAGTAACATCCTTTCACTGCACCTCATTAGATGTGCTAAGTACACCAGACAGAAATAGACGTGGAGCTGAAGGTCAATTGCATTAAATTCTAGGTGAACGTCAACTGGGCCAAATGACTTCCCTTGAAGTTCAACTGATACAATAGAAGAAGAGAAAGAAGAAAGGATACACAGGGAACCAAAGAGGAGGGGCTTTCTGGTTGACCATCAAAACCTGTCTGTTGTTTTGTCGTCTCTAGAAAAGAAGAGGAGCTGTGCTGTGCTGTGATGTACAGCATGTGTCCAATAGCAATTCAACTGTGAAGCAAAGGCATTACTGTGTTTCTGTGTTGTTGCGCAACCCTGGTTTTAACCGAGCAGCTAGCTAGCATATGACACCCTGGCAGAGGAACAACTATTCCTTCACAATAGGCTGCCTGCAGATTTGGTCTACGTGACTGTGGGTGTGATTGAATCTTCACTGGGACACTATTCCAGGGTGAGTCTTGGCATGTGAGGGAGTTAGTGTGTGTGTGTATGTGCTTGTTGTATGTGTGTTTGTGTGTGCTCGCAAGCATGCGTTCTTGCCTGCGTATGTATTTGTGTGTGCGTGCTAACGTGTATGCGAATAGAACTGTGGACTCTTAGTTTAGAGTGGGCCCTCTTCCAGTCAGTGGCTCTGCCCAGTCTCTGCAGACTAGACTCCATTTGATTTGCAAGTGGGATTCTCTGTTCACTCTGCTCTCTCTCCTGATTCACACGCTGTACTGTTCCAATGTGCCATCAACGTACGTGCTAGTTGTAGTGCTGTACAGGGGTCTGTGTTTTGGTCTTGTTTACAGTTGGTAGATAGAGCGGTACAGGTGGGAGTCTATCTGCATCTCTAACTTCCTTAAAGAACCCAGAGTACAGGCCTGAAGCCATATGTGTCTGTTACAATCAGATACCAGACAGTGAGGCATGTGTGTCTGTTACAATCAGATACCAGACAGTGAGGCATGTGCGTCTGTTACAATCAGATACCAGACATTGAGGCATGTGTGTCTGTTACAATCAGATACCAGACAGTGAGGCATGTGTGTCTGTTACGGTCAGATACCAGACAGTGAGGCATGTGTGTCTGTTACAATCAGATACCAGACAGTGAGGCATGTGTGTCTGTTACAATCAGATACCAGACAGTGAGGTATGTGTGTCTGTTACAATCAGATACCAGACAGTGAGGCATGTGTGTCTGTTACAATCAGATACCAGACAGTGAGGCATGTGTGTCTGTTACAATCAGATACCAGACAGTGAGGCATGTGTGTCTGTTATAATCAGATACCAGACAGTGAGGCATGTGTGTCTGTTACAATCAGATACCCGACAGTGAGGCATGTGTGTCTGTTACAATCAGATACCAGACAGTGAGGCATGTGTGTCTGTTACAATCAGATACCAGACAGTGAGGCATGTGTGTCTGTTACAATCAGATACCAGACAGTGAGGCATGTGTGTCTGTTACGGTCAGATACCAGACAGTGAGGCATGTGTGTCTGTTACGGTCAGATACCAGACAGTGAGGCATGTGTGTCTGTTACGGTCAGATACCAGACAGTGAGGCATGTGTGTCTGTTACGGTCAGATACCAGACAGTGAGGTATGTGTGTCTGTTACAATCAGATACCAGACAGTGAGGCATGTGTGTCTGTTATAATCAGATACCAGACAGTGAGGCATGTGTGTCTGTTACGGTCAGATACCAGACAGTGAGGCATGTGTGTCTGTTACGGTCAGATACCAGTTTTGTATGTTTTGTGTGTGTACTGTGTGTGTGTGTGTGTGTGTGTGTGTGTGTGTGTGTGTGTGTGTGTGTGTGAGTGAGTGAGTGAGTGAGTGAGTGAGTGAGTGAGTGAGTGAGTGAGTGAGTGAGTGAGTGAGTGAGTGAGTGAGTGAGTGAGTGAGTGAGTGAGTGAGTGAGTGAGTGAGTGAGTGAGTGAGTGAGTGAGTGAGAAAGAGAGAGAGAGAGCAACACCTAGTAGTGCCTGGTATGTGTGTAGACTAGGTAGAGTGGCCACACAGACTGGCAAGGGGCACCAGATTGAGAAGCGGCTGTGGAACAGTGGGGCAGATAGACAATCTGGCACACTGGGCAGAGCCTCCCTACGATACCCTTGGCACCTCTACCCATGGCACCTCTACCCATGGCACCTCTACCCATGGCACATCTACCCATGGCACCTCTACCCATGGCACCTCTACCCATGGCACCTCTACCCATGGCACCTCTACCCATGGCACAGACTGTGGCACTGCATGGAGGAAGGGCCCTACTTTACTACTACAGACAGGAAACTCTGGATGCTTCACATTTCTATGGATGTTTACTTCACTCTACAAAAATACCCCCACAATAGCCCCATATACTACCCACCACTGCGACCTGTATGCTCTCGTTGGCTGGCCCTCGCTTCATATTCGTCGCCAAACCCACTGGCTCCAGGTCATCTATAAGTCTTTGCGAGGTAAAGCCCTGCCTTATCTCAGCTCACTGGTCACCATAGCAACACCCACCCGTTGCACGCACTCCAGCAGGTATATTGCACTGGTCATCCCCAAAGCCAACACTTCCTTTGGCCGCCTTTCCTTCCAGTTCTCTGCTGCCAATGACTGGAACAAATTGCAAAAATCTCTGAAGCTTGAGTCTATTATCTCCCTCTCTAACTTTAAGCATCAGCTGTCTGAGCAGCTTACCGATCACTGTACCTCTACACAGCCCATCTGTAAATACCACACCCGACACACCTCATCCCCATATTATTACTTACCCTCTTGCTCTTTTGCACCCCATATCTCTACTTGCACATCATCATCTGCACATCTATCACTCCAGTACTAATGCTAAATTGTCATTATTTTTGCCTCTAGCCCCTGATAGCTATCAATTTATTTCTCAACCACATCTCTCTCTCTCTCTCTCTCTCTCTCTCTCTCTCTCTCTCTCTCTCTCTCTCTCTCTCTCATCTCTCTCTCTCTCTCTCACGTCTCTCTCTCTCACATCTCTCTCTATCTCTCTCTCTCTCACGTTTCCTTCCTCTTTTTGTCACATTGCCTTTTTCCAGAAGATCTGATGCAATGCTTTATAGTCTCCCTCTGTGGTTTCATGGCTGTTCATATGGGTTGACAGGTCATGCACCAACCACGGGCTAAATTCTCCATCTTACTCACATCAGCTCTATACCCCTGTGGTCAAGATAGGTTGAAACATTGCCAATAATGACATTGCTGTTCAAGCTCTATTGCTATAAGCTCTCTTCAATCACTATATACATTTCAACTGGGAAAGTCATGTCTCTATTGTGTGAGTTAAAGACACACACTGTGTGACTTGTCTTGAGTATGTGTGTGTGTGTCTGTGGGGGTTGCTTTCCTTCATTAAAGGTGCTGAGCGGTAGCAGTTCCTTTAACAGCTGTCAGAAAGCTCACTACCTGAACCCCCCCCCCCCCCCCCCCCCCCTCCCCAAACACACACACCCACACACCCTCCAACTCTCCTCTCGCCTCCCAGCCTGGGGGCCCTGTGAGGCCTGCTGCCTTTGAAAGGAGGCCTGTGATAAAACTGGGCTGGCTGACCACTCAGAGGGGAGGAAATTATGAGAGGGAGAAGAGAGGAAAGAAAAGGAAGAGGAGAGTAGGAAGGAGGAGGAGAGGAGGCACACCAACGTGGACAGACAGGAGCAGAGAACCCCCCAACCTAAACCACCCCACTGTCATAACCAACACAAAGTCACAAAACACATACGCAGACACATACGCACACCGTCTGAGAAAGAAAGAGAGAGAAAATGAGAGAGAGAGAGAGAGAGGGGAGACAGAGACAGAGACACAGACAGACAGACAGACAGACAGACAGAAAGACAGACAGACAGACAGACAGACAGACAGACAGACAGACAGACAGACAGACAGACAGACAGACAGACAGACAGACAGACAGACAGACAGACAGACAGACAGACAGACAGACAGACAGACAGACAGACAGACAGACAGACAGACAGACAGACAGATGGGGGAAGAGAGAGAGGGGAGAGAGAGAGAGATGGGGAAGAGAGAGAGAGAGAGAGAGAGAGAGAGAGAAATGCACATGGCATGTACATGTATCCTGTTCCAAGAATTTTCCAAGGGTTTTCCAATATTTGAAGACTTCTTACACCTGGAGTTTGGAATTCTGACAACGTTTTTTTCACAGACAAGCAAGCACGCACACACACACCTATGCCCTCTCTTCCAGACAAGGTGGGCAGCCCAGAGCAGAGCAGGAAGGCAGCAGGTGGGGCTGGTAACTGCTTGTGTCCTCAGGGTCCATGTTAAAAGTGGAATTAGTCTTGGAGTCTCAGTCTGAGGCAGGCAGAGAGTTGAGCACACAGCACACTCCTTCAAACCAACCTTTCTTCTTTACAACACCTCGTAAAGAGCCTTTTGATTCTGGGCCTCATGGAGCCAGCCAAGCCAACAGCCAACATTTGGCACAGAGTAATCATCTTTCCTTTCCTTCACCACACCAGCCTGTCAAACCACACAGGGCTTCAAACAGAACGCCATACTACCCACCACACCACCCATCCACCCCTTCCAGCCCCCGAGGCTGCCCAAAGAAAGTCCCAGACACCCTGACCTAAGAAGGTGTGGGCCGAAATAGAAGAGAGGGCAACTAACAGAAGTTAAAAAAGGAACATCCCAAATAAAGTTCCAGTCAGATGTAATGCCGTAACCAGATAAGGCTATTGATAAGGCAGATGATGGAGGAAGCAGACAGACAGGTCCATATGTCCAGATAGTCTCCCCCTACACCCTCCTGGTGAGCACCAGCCCACTGTTCATCTGGTCACTATACCATGACAGAGAGTAGTCTTCTTCAGCAGCTGCTGTCTACAGTAACCCAGAGCTGCCAGAGGTACAGGCCCCAGCTATTATTCAGACAGACAGATAGCCATACAGACAGACAGACACACCACACAGACACACCACACAGACAGACACACCACACAGACAGACAGACAGACAGACAGACAGACAGACAGACAGACAGACAGACAGACAGACAGGCAGGCAGGCAGACAGGCAGACAGGCAGGCAGGCAGGCAGACAGACAGACAGACAGACAGACAGACAGACAGACAGACAGACAGACAGACAGACAGACAGACAGACAGACAGACAGACAGACAGACATCTTATCTGGTGGTGAGGACAGAAGACATTTGTCTCTAGCCTGTCTTTGATCCCTGGGTTGTTGTCTCTCCTAAACTCCTTGTCTGTCTGTCTGTCTGTCTTTGGCACTGCAGCTAGCGCTACTGCAGCTTGTTCAATTGATATTGCTTCCTCCCCACAACAATAGAAACCTGAAAAGTAGAAGTAAATGCTGCAGGCAGCCTGCTGTGGCATGATGTGAGGGAAAAGAAGATAACATAAACAACAACAGTACTACTAACTACTCTACTCACAACAGCTGACTGGGGAGGGAAACCCTACACTCAGGAAAAAAAGTGCTATCTAGAACCATAAAGTGTTCTTTGGCTGTTCCCATAAGAGAACCCTTTGAAGAACTAGTTTTAGTTCCAGGTAGAACCCATTTGGTTCCAGGTAGAACCCTTAGGGGTCAATGTAGAACCCTTTCCACAGAGGGTTCTACATGGAACCCAAAATGATTCTAACTTATTCTATGGGGACAGCCAAAGAACCTTTTAGGAAACTTTTTTTCTAGGAGTGCAAAAGTAATCCTTAGGATGTTGTTGGTACCAACACACACACACACACACACACACACACACACACACACACACACACACACACACACACACACACACACACACACACACACACACACACACACACACACACACACACACACACACACACACACACACACACACAGCCGGCACAAAGTTACGAAAAAAAATACGCAGACATATGAGTGCATGCACACTGTCTGAGAGAGAGAGAGAGAGATAAAGAGAGATAAAGAGAGATAAAGAGAGATAAAGAGAGATAAAGAGAGAGACAAGGGGGGCCGAGAGAGAGAGAGAGAGACAAGGGGAGCAGAGAGAGAGAGAGAGAGAGAGAGAGAGAGAGAGAGAGAGAGAGAGTTGTGATTTGTGGTTGAGAAAGAAATTGATAGCTATCAGGGGCTTTTTGTACTGAGAATCCTAAATTGCACTCTATTTCCTATGGCTGGCCAATGGGCCCTGGTCAAAAGTAGTGCACTATATACGGAATAGGTTGCCATTTGAGATGTAACCTAAGTAGTGCTTTGACTTTCCCCTGATTGCTGTTAGCCTGACCTGGCAGTGGCACAGACACCAGTCACATCAGATGGCAAAACAGAGCCTGAGAAACTTCTGCTTTGAGCAACAGAAAATATAAAACGGATGTGTTTCTGTATGTGTGGCTCCTAGTTTTCACTTTTGCTTGGCAACCAACTGACTAAGGGAAGGGGTTGTCTATTGTTCACTATAGATGGGGCTGCTGTGCCAAGCATCAGACAATGAATCACCCACTCTGTCTGGTCAACTGACTGAAGAAAAATTAGTCCCCTTTAATATAGCCTGGTCTCAGATCCGTTTGTGCTGTGTAGCCAGTGATAAGACCATATGAGTTGGCTAAACAGCACATACATATCTGGGACCAGGCTACTTTTAGTAGCACCAGAGTCACCTAGAGAGGAAGAGCTCCCCATTAAGAAGTTAAACCACAATAGCATTTTATTATATCCCTAGGCTCTACCTCTCTAGCTGGCTGGTTGTCAGAGATGTTGCTAATGCTAAAGAGGTAGCTAGCTGTCTGATAATCACTCTGCCTGTTCACAAGCTGACTACAGCACTACAGCACACTTCCATTGAGAAAGATGGCTGTTTGGAGTAGAAGACCGAGAGGACTGAGCCAGGTCACTTGAAGTGCTTGTGTGTGGGTGTGAATGCAGTTCTGATATTGGCAGACAGTGTTCCTAGGGCCCACTGAGACCCGTAGTACTGAGCCATGGTACACACACACACACGCACACGCACACACACACACACACACACACACACACACACACACACACACACACACACACACACACACACACACACACACACACACACACACACACACAAAAGGCACACCTTTTAATGCAGATACACATAGCAACACATGGCCGTTCTTCATCCGTGATCACACTTCCAAAACATACACACAGCAGAGATGGCAGAGTGGCTATATGGCTCAGTACCTGGGGTGCCCGGCCCCAACCCAAGCCCCAGTCACTTTCCACCAGTCTGCTGAGATAATGGGGATAAATACACACCACTAGCGCTCGATGCCAAACAGTGTCTGTCTGCTGCGTAAACACAACCCATTCACACAGAGTGGAGTTGCCCGGACTCTCCCCCTTCTCTCCCTCACTCCCTCTCTCCATGTCTGGCCTGAGCCTCTCATAACAGTGGGCCCTGGCAACGGTGGGCCCTGGCAACGGGGGAGCCAAGCCGTCAGTCAATAACACGCTGGTAACAGAACCTCTCCCCTCACACTGAGCTCACACATGGTTCCAGACTGACACACACACACACACGCACGCACGCACGCACGCACGCACGCACGCACGCACGCACGCACGCACGCACGCACGCACGCACACACACACACACACACACACACACACACACACACACACACACACACACACACACACAAACACCGGCGCGTCTGCCCAGTGCCCACGCCTCAGCAGAGTGTGGAACAGTGCATCACAGGCAAACTCCGCTCACAGCAAACAAGCAACAAGATCTCACGATTTAACCAATTTGATTTCAGATTCTGATGTTTATCCACGTTTCTCCAAACGTCAAATTTCGAAGTTGTTCCAAACGTCAAATTTCGAAGTGTTTTTGACACCCTGGGTTTACTCCTCCTGCCCAGCATCATTCTGTTTCTCCAAATGTTACATTTCGAAGTTAATGGTTAAAGGACAGGTTGCACGATATTTCCACAAAAACCGAATGGCAATATCACTCCCTGTTTTGTCATTTCCCGACGTCCTCAAGACATGGACAGACGTCAAATTTCAAAGTCAATCTTGAGCAATCTGCCTGAAACAAGCACAATGCCAACAGGGATGGGTGGCAGCAAGACACACTTCCTTTGTGCCCACCAACCAACCAGTGAAAGCACTCTGTTTGTGAAAGCATTTTGAAGACCCCAATAGAAATAAGTCCTTGACTTGTCATAGCACTGCAAACCATTCCAACCAAGCTCTTTGAAAGCCCTCACCTTCCTTCCATTGTCATGAGTCATGGATCCAAATTGAACCCTATTCCCCCTATTCCCCATATAGAGCGCCACTATCACAAAAGTAGTGCACTATGTAGGGAATAGGTTGCCATTTGGGAAACAGTTGTTTAACTTGGGGGGGTTAGGGGTAGTTGTGTATCTTGAAGTTGGGGTTAAAGTTAGTTGACTAACTTGAGGTTGAGGTTGAGGTTGGCGTTAGTTGTTTAATTTCAGGTTGGGGTTAGGGTTAAGGTTAGTTGTGTATCTTGAGGTTGGGGTTATTGTTAGTTGTGTAACTTGAGGTTACACAAGTAGGTAGCTAGCTAGCTTTGAAGCCATGGATTCAAATCAAATCAAATGATGTTAGTCACAGGTGTAGACCTTACAGTGAAATGCTTACTTACGAGCCCCTAACCAACAATGCAGTACAAATAAGAATAAGAAATAAAAGTAACACGTAATTAAAGAGCAGCAATAAAATAACAATAGTGAGACTATACACAGGGGGGGGCACCGGTACAGAGTCGATGTGCGGGGACACCGGTTAGTCGAGGTAATTGAGGTAATATGTACATGTAGGTAGAGTTATTAAAGTGACTATGCATAGATGATAACAACAGAGAGCAGCAGCGGTGTAAAAAGGGGGGAGGGGAATGCAAATAGTCTGGGTAGCAATTTGATTAGATGTTCAGGAGTTCTATGACTTGGAGGTAGAAGCTGTTTAGAAGCCTCTTGGACCTAGACTTGGCGCTCTGGTACAGCTTGCCGTGCGGTAGCAGAGAGAACAGTCTATGACTAAGGTGGCTGGAGTCTTTGACAACTTTTAGGGCCTTCCTCTGTCACCGCCTGGTATAGAGGTCCTGGATGGCAGGAAGCTTTGCCCCAGTGATGAACTGGGCCTTACGCACTACCCTCTGTAGTGCCTTGCGGTCAGCGGCCGAGTAGTTGCCATACCATGCAGTGATGCAACCAGTCAGAATGCTCTTGATGGTGCAGCTGTATAACCTTTTGAGGATCTGAGGACCCATGCCTAATCTTTTCAGTCTCCTGGGGGGAATAGGTTGTCATGCCCTCTTCACGACGATCTTGGTGTGCTTGGACCATGCTAGTTTGTTGGTGATGTGGACACCAAGGTACTTGAAGCTCCCAACCTGCTCCACTACAGCCCCGTCGATGAGAATGGGGGCGTGCTTGGTCCTCCTTTTCCTGTAGTCCACAATCATCTCCTTTGTCTTGATCATGTTGAGGGAGAGGCTGTTGTCCTGGCACCACACGGCCAGATCTCTGACCTCCTCCCTATAGGCTGTCTCGTCATTGTCGGTGATCAGGCCTACCACTGTTGTTTCATTGGCAAACTTAATGATGGTGTTGGAGTCGTACCTGGCCGTGCAGTCATGAGTGAAAAGGAGGGGACTGAGCACGCACCCCTGAGGGGCCCCTGTGTTGAGGATGGATGTGTTGTTTCCTACCCTTACCACCTGAGGGCGACCCATCAGGAAGTCCAGGATCCAGTTGCAGAGGGAGGTGTTTAGTCCCAGGGTCCTTAGCTTATTGATGAGCTTTGAGGGTACTATGGTGTTGAATGCTGAGCTGTAGTCAATGAATAGCATTCTCATATAGGTGTTCCTTTTGTCCAGGTGGGAAAGGGCGGTGTGGAGTGCATTAGAGATTGCATCATCTGTGGATTTGTTAGGGCGGTATGCAAATTGGAGGGGGTCTATAGTTTCTGGGATAATGGTGTTGATGTGAGCCATGACCAGCCTTTCAAAGCACTTCATGGCTACAGATGTGAGTGCTACGGGTCAGTAGTCATTTAGGCAGGTTACCTGTTTTTGGGCACAGGGACTATGGGGGTCTGCTTAAAACATGTTGTTATTACAGACTCGGACAGGGAGAGTTTGAAAATGTCAGGGAATACAATTTCCAGTTGGTTAGCGCATGCTTGCAGACACGTCCTGGTAATCTGCCCTGCGGTCTTGTGAATGTTGACCTGTTTTAAAGGTCTTACTCACATCGGCTGCAGAGAGAGTGATCACACAGTTTTCTGGAACAGCTGGTGCTCTCATGCATGTCTCAGTGTTACTTGCCTCGAAATGAGCATAGAAGTAGCTTAGCTCATCTGGTAGGCTTGTGTCACTGGGCAGCTCTCGGCTGTGCTTCCCTTTGTAGTCTGTAATGGTTTGCAAGCCCTGCCACATCCGACGAGAGTCAGAGCCGGTGTAGTATAATTTGATCTTAGTTCTGTATTGACGCTTTGCCTGTTTGATGGTTTGTCGGAGGGCATAGCGGGATTTCTTATAAGCTTCCGGGACAGAGTCCCGCTCCTCGAAAGTGGCAGCTCTAGCCTTTAGCTCAGTGCGGATGTTGCCTGTAATCCATGGCTTCTGGTTGGGGTATGTACTTACGGTCACTGTGGGGATGACGTCATCAATGCACTTATTGATGAAACCAATGACTGATGTGGTGTACTGCTCAATGCCATCGGAGGAATCCTGGAACATATTGTGCACCTTCCATTGAATAGCTAAGTAGCTAGCTAGCTATACACCCAGCTAGCTGATTGATGTCTTCCTTTTGCAAACAGGGCAGAGGAAAGTAACATTCACTTCCACAAATGCTGTTTACATTGATATCCATACTGAATGAAGCACTTAAGGGACCTTAAGGGACCTCATGGGCACCCTTAACTGTTTCACTTCATTTAAGATTCACCTTAAAATGTTTTCCGCAACTGACAGTTAAGGGAACTTTAACTTTTTATGGCTGCAGGGGCAGTATTGAGTAGCTCTGATTAAAGGTGCCCATTTCAAACGGCCTCGTACTCAATTCTTGCTCGTACAATATGCATATTATTATTACTATTGGATAGAAAACACTCTCTAGTTTCTAAAACCGTTTGAATTATATCTGTGAGTCAAACAGAACTCATTTGGCACAAACTTCCTGACCAGGAAGTGGAAAGTCTGAAATCGAGGCTCTGTTCTTCTTCCTGCCTATAAATGGGCATGAAACGTAAGAGTCTACGTGCACTTCATAGACCTTCCCCTGGATGTCAAGAGGCTGTGAGAGAAGAAATTTAGTGTTTATCTTGGTCTGAATTGGAATACAAGCTCTTTGTATGACGTGTCCAACATTTCCGGTACTCTGGGGAGCGCGAGGTGGACAGTGGGATTGCCTTCTGTTTAGCTGCCGTTATGGACGACTACTATCTCCGGCTTTGATTTTATTTGATACATGTGACCATATCATCGTAAAGTATGTTTTTTCAATATAGTTTAATCAGATTATTGAAATTTTTTCGGGAGTTTTGCCGTGTTCCGTTCTCTGACTTTGTTGACGATGGAGAGATCCGTGCCACTTGGCTAGTGCGCGTGCTAAATCAAGAGGGAAAGTTGCCGTTCTAAATCCAAACAACGATTGTTCTGGACAAAGGACACCTTGTCCAACATTCTGATGAAAGATCAGCAAAAGTAAGAAACATTTTATGATGCTATTTCATATATCTGTCGTACATGTGAACTAGTCGTGGGCGCCCAACGTTTGGGTACTCTAGCTATACCGAAGCTGCATATCGTAATGAAGTTATTTTTAGAATTCTAACACTGCGATTTCATTAAGAACTAATGGATCTATCATTTCCTATACAACATGTATTTTTTAGTTATGTTTATGAATAGCTATTTGGTCAGAATATGTGTGTCAGAAAAAGTGTCAGGAAAAATCCGGACGTAGTGGGAAAAAGTAGCTAAGTTAGCACAATGTGTAACCATTGATTTCAGCTCTAAATATGCACATTTTCGAACAAAACATAAGTGTATGTATAACCTGATGTTATAGGACTGTCATCTGAGGAAGAAAATCAAGGTTAGTCAAAAATTATATATCTTTTGCTTGTTTGTTACGATCGCTTACTTTTGATACTGGGAAATTGCTTGTGTTTTTGGCTATTGTGGTAAGCTAATATAACGCTATATTGTGTTTTCGCTGTAAAACACTTGATAAATCGGAAATATTGTCTGGAATCACAAGATGCCTGTCTTTCAATTGCTGTACACTATGTATTTTTCAGAAATGTTTTATGATGAGTATTTAGTTATTTGGCGTTGGTGTCTGTAATTATTCTGTCTGCTTTCGGTGCAATTTCTGATTGTAGCTGCAATGTAAACTATGATTTATACCTGAAATATGCACATTTTTCGAACAAAACATAGATTTATTGAATAACATGTTATAAGACTGTCATCTGATGAAGTTGTTTGTTGGTTAGTTTGGTTGGTTCTTGGTTAGTTAGGTTGGCTTTGTGCATGCTACCTGTGCTGTGAAAAATGTATGTCCTTTTTTGTATTTGGTGGTGAGCTAACATAAATATACGTGGTGTTTTCGCTGTAAAACATTTTAAAAATCGGACATGTTGGCTGGATTCACAAGATGTGTACCTTTCATATGCTGTATTGGACTTGTTAATGTGTGAAAGTTAAATATTTAAAAAAATATATATTTTGAATTTCGCGCCCTGCACTTGAGCTGGCTGTTGTCATAAGTGTACCGACGTCGGGCTTGCAGCCATAAGAAGTTTTAAGGGAATAGATGAGGGGGAAATTGACTGAAGATGTTTTATGCAACCGGGACCGGAACCTCAATGAGTTGAATCAGGTAGATTTGCTGAACCTTGCTAGAGGAGGGGTGATAGAAGCATGCTGATATGCCCAAAAACAAAAGTCCTTTCTCGCTCCATCCGCAAACACAACGGGTTACTTTTCTTGCCTCTTTCATAATCTCCTTAACTTTCTGCGTTGCAAAGCAACAATTTATTCTATCAACTCCAGGAGTTTTTGAATTTAGGATTAAGTGTCTCGTTGAATTTTCAGAAGGCTGGCTCCTCACACAGTCTTGTGGACTTGCCAGAATCATTGAATAACTCCACCAATGCTTCTCTATTTTTATGTTCATTGGATGAGGTTGCCACGTTTCTGCTCTTTTCAAGCACAATGCTAAAGTTGGTTTTCCTTGGGAAGAGGATGTTGTTGGCAATGTTGACGTGCAGCTAATGTTACTGTTAGCTGGTGGCTGTCTCACCTCGTCTTTATCCTCAAATAGTTTGTATGCTTCTTTGGGAGCGCTGATCAGATAAACTTTTAAGTTGGGATTTTTCCCCCCCTTTGATCTCTGTACCACACACTACACTCTTAGACAAAAACGGTTCCTCTAGAACCTTAAATGGTTCTTCAGCTGTTCCCATAGGAGAACCCTTTGAAGAACCGTTTTTGGTTGCAGGTAAAACCCTTTTGGGTTCCATGTAGAACCCTTTCTACAGAGGGTTCTACATAGAACCCAAAAGGATTCTACCCAGATCTTAAACGGGTTCTCCTATGGGGACAGCTGAAGAACCCTTTTGCAACCCTTTTTTCTAAGAATGTTCTGACACTCCAATACATTTACTTTTGTCTCTCTCAGCAATGTAATCAAAATAATCCCATACAGGGCTTTTCCGTTTTTCGACCAACCACTGATTTTGGGTTTGCTGCCGCCATTGATCACCCTCCGTGCTTGCCCTTGGGATTTCTTCCCTGTTACCGTGCATTTCCACTGGTGATAGCTAGTAGCCTAATAGTGATGCACAAGCTAGCCCTATTTGTATTGCCATCTCCTGGCAGAATGTTCCTGCCAGATTCAGAAGCTCGAAAACCCCATTAGAAAAAAATGCCTGAAAACCCCATTAGATTTTTGCCTAAAATTTACTAAATAGTTTTTTCATTTTTTATTTAGTTACATTTTTCATTTACTACAATAACCTAGGTGTGCGACAAAGACATGTAGAGGCCTTGGTATACTTCTATTAGACATCTACTAGGTCAGTGCAGGAATAGTAGACAAACATTTGATAGAAAGTACAGGCTAAAAATAACACACATCCCGGATCCAATGCTGGCTGTAAGTTATGTAAGACTTGTCTGGTTGGCTGTATGTGGTTGTTGGACTTGGGTGCAAATGAGAAGATGTAAATCTACCTGTGTGAGTGTGTGTGTGTGTGTGTGTGTGTGTGTGTGTGTGTGTGTGTGTGTGTGTGTGTGCGTGTGTGCGTGCGTGCGTGCGTGCGTGCGTGCGTGCGTGCGTGCGTGCGTGCGTGCGTGTGTGTGCGTCCGTTGATGTGTGTGTGTGTGTGTACGTCCGAGTGTGTGTAAGACCTCAATTGTGTCTGTGTGCCCATAATCCAAATCCCTAGCGCTGGGACTGCTATGTCAGATCCACAGCCAGCCAGAGAGGGTTAGGGTTAGGCAGGACGTCCCAGGCTAGATTCCACAGTCCCTTGCTGGAATCCAGCTCTGTGCTGTCATGACAGCTTATAGCCCGTCCACAAGCAGTGTCACACTGTAAAGTGTTAATACAACAGATCGGCCTGTCAGTCTAATCACCATAACCTGTATGGGCCCCAGTCACCTCACATGCACTGACTAGGCTTGTCTTCTTAGGGCTCAGACACAATAGTGTTTGTTGGCCGAGAGTACTTAGCACGCATAAAAATAGTCTGTCCTCGGTTGCAACACTCACTACCTAGTTCGAAACTGCCTCTGGAAGCAACGTCAGCACAATAACTGTTCGTCGGGAGATTCATGAAATGGGTTTCCATGGCCGAGCAGCCGCATACAAGCCTAAGATCACCATGCGCAATGCTAAGCGTCGGCTGGAGTGGTGTTAAGCTCGCCGCCATTGAACTCTGGAGCAGTGGAAACACGTTCTTGGGAGTGATGAAACACGCTTCACCATCTGGCAGTCCGACTGACAAATCTGGTTTTGGCGGATGCCAGGAAAATGCTACCTGCCCAATTGCATAGTGCCAACTGTAAAGTTTGGTGGAGGAGGAACAATGCTCTGGGGCTGTTTTTAATAGCTCGGGCTAGGCATATAATGACATTCTAGACGATTCTGTGCTTCCAACTTTGTGGCAATGACAATGCCCCCGTGCACAAAGCAAGGTCCCTATATTAATGATTTGTCGAGATTGGTGTGGAAGAACTTGACCGGCCTGCATAGAGCCCTGACCGCAACCCCATCGACCACCCTTGGGATGAATTGAGGCAGGCCTAATTGCCCAACATCAGTGCCCAACCTCACTAATGCTCTTATGGCTGAATGGAAGCAAATCCCTGCAGCAATGTTCCAACATCTAGTGGAAAGCCTTCCCAGACGAATGGAGGCTGTTATAGCAGCAAAGGGGGGACCAATTCCATATTAATGTCCATGATTTTGGAATGAGATGTTCAACGAGCGTGTCATGTTCATCCACGTGTCCACATACTTTTGGTCATGTAGGGGTGGCAGGTAGCCGAGTGTTGGGCCAGTAACTGAACGGTTGCTAGATCGAATCCTCGAGGTGACAAGGTAAAAATGGGTCATTCTGCCCATGAACAAGGCAGTTAACCCACTGTTCCTAGGCCGTCATTGTAAATAAGAATTTGTTCTTAACTGACATGCCTAGTTAAATACAGGTTTAAAAATAAATGTAGTGTAAGTTAAATTGATGTGCTGGAAAGTAATAGAAATAAGTTGAGAAAAAAAGTTACTAAAATAAATGTGTTTTATTCTCTTATCAATCAATTTGTTTCCCCTGGTTGAATGTAGAAGTTATATTTGCAATCCCCCAAAATAAATGTGATCTCTTTAAGGAGATGTTGAGTCAGTGAATCAGGTCGTTTCCATGGTAACCAGAGACTCTTTCTGCCTTACATGCCTTCAAACTACCGTAAACCCCTTAAGCATGCCCTTACCTAAGGAAAACGTTTGAGAGGCCCTAAACGTTTGAGAGGTCCTGGATCAGCCAACCAAGATGGCGTAGCAGTCGGAAGTGTGTGTTTGTCTTTGTCTTATCCCGTTTAAATAGCAGGACTTTCTATCTACGAACTAAATATACTTTCCTGCAACCCGTCTCACCCAATGTGGTATGGATCTGCTATTTTTATTCCTTATTACTGAAACTTCCATCAGGAGCTAGCCAGCTAACTAGCTACTAGTCTTTGTTAGCCACGGCTAGTGGTCTTCACCTTTTTCTCGGTCACCATCCAGCCTTAGCTCAGACAATACCTGCCAGTCTGCACAGTGCGATATCAACCCAAAGCATGTCGGACTGCTTCTCTCTACCACATCACCGGATTCCTACAGCTCTGGATCATTACACGGGATCATCGCAGCTAGCTAGCTGCAAACGAGTGGCTACTGTTAGCTAACGCTTCTGTCCCGAAGCAAGCACCAGCTAGCCTTGAGCTAGCCTCGAGCTAGGCCCATATACCAGCTAATTCTAGGGCTACAATACCTCTTTTGCCAATTGCCCTGGACCCTTTATTGTCGAAATGGAGCCCCGCCAATCCATCACAACTGGACTGCCGACGTGATCGCCCGATGTGGTCTCAACAGGCTATTCTGTTACGATGTCGCCGAAGAACCATCTACTAGACCCAGCCCGCTAGCTTTTCTGAAAACTGTGTCCCCTGCTCGCCTAGCGTAGTAGTGACTACCGAACGGCACCCTGACTCGCCTATTGCTGCTCTTTTGACCCTATGATCACTCGGCTACACAGCTGACGCCCCCTGGACTGTTTCAATAACACGGTACGTCATTTTGTTTACCTGTCGGCCCCAGCCTCGACCTCAGGTCCTGTATGTACCTAACTGACTCGCTCTGCCCATTCATCGCCATTTACCCGTTGTTGTCTTAGCCCTCCTGATCAACACCTGTGATTGCGTTATGACTCTCTCTAATGTCAATATGCCTTGTCTACTGCTGTCTTGGCTAGTTCTTATTGTTTTATTTCACTATAGAGCCCACAGTCCCACTCAACATGCCGTAGATAGCTGATTCAAATCACGCTGCGCCTTGTTCTCCTCTATACGACGAACGTGACAGCACCTGGCTTAACTGGTGCCTCCAGAGACGAAACTTCTCTCATCGTCACTCAACACCTAGGTTTAACTCCACTGTACTCACATCCTACCATACCATTGTCTGTACATTATGCCCTGAATCTATTCTACCACGCCCAGAAATCTGCTCCTTTTATTCTCTGTCCTCAACGCACTAGACGACCAATTCTTATAGCCTTTAGCCGTACCCTTATCCTACTCCTCCTCTGATCATCTGGTGATGTAGAGGTTAACCCAGGGCCTGTATCCCCCAGTTCCACTCCTATTCCCCAGGCGCTCTCATTTGTTGACTTCTCTAACTGTAAAAGCCTTGGTTTCATGCATGTTAACATCAGAAGCCTCCTCCCTAAGTTTGTTTTATTCACTGCTTTAGCACACTCCACCAACCCTGATGTCCAAGCTGTGTCTGAATCCTGGCTTAGGAAGGCCACCAAAAATTCAGAAATTTCCATCCCCACATACAACATTTTCCGCCAAGATACAACTTCCAAAGGGCTGGAGTTGCAATCTACTGCAGAGATAGTCTGCAGAGTTCTGTCATGCTATCCAGGTCAGTGCCCAAACAGTTCGAGCTTCTACTTTTAAAAATCCACCTTTCCAGAAATAAGTCTCACACTGTTGCCGCTTGTTATAGACCCCCCTCAGCCCCAAGTTGTGCCCTGGACACCATATGTGAATTCATTGCCCTCCATTTATCTTCAGAGTTCGTACTGTTAGGTGACCTAAACTGGGATATGCTTAACACCCCGGCCGTCCTACAATCTAAGCTAGATGCCCTCAATATCACACAAATTATCAAGGAACCTACCAGGTACAACCCTAAATCCGTAAAAATGGGCACCCTCATAGATATCATCCTGACCAACCTGCCCTCTAAATACACCTCTGCTGTCTTCAACCAGGATCTCAGCGATCACTGCCTCATTGCCTGCGTCTGTAATGGGTCCGCGGTCAAACAACCACCCCTCATCACTGTCAAACTCTCCCTAAAACACTTCAGCGAGCGAGCAGGCCTTTCTAATCGACCTGGCCCGGGTATCCTGGAAGGATATTGAACTCATTCTGTCAGTACAGGATGCCTGGTTATTCTTTAAAAGTGCTTTCCTCACCATCTTAAATAAGCATGCCTCATTCAAAAGATTTAGAACTAAGAACAGATATAGCCTTGGTTCACTCCAGACTTGACTGCCATTGACTAGCACAAAAACATCATGTGGCGTACTGCATTAGCATCGAATAGCCCCTGTGATATGCAACTTTTCAGGGAAGTTAGGAACCAATATTCACATGCAGATAGGAAAGCAAAGGTTAGATTTTTCAAACAGAAATTTTCAGCCTTTAGCACAAACTCCAAAAAGTTCTGGGACACTGTAAAGTCCATGGAAAATAAGAGCACCTCCTCCCACTGAGGCTAGGAAACACTGTCACCACCGATAAATCTACGATAATCGAGAATTTCAATAAGCATTTTTCTACAGCTGGCCATGCTTTCCACCTGGCTACCCCTACCCCGGTCAACAACAGCCACAGCAACTTGCCCAAGCCTCCCCACTTCTCCTTCACCCATCCAGATAGCTGATGTTCTGAAAGAGCGGTAAAAATCTGGACCCCTACAAATCAGCCGGGCTAGACAATCTGGACCCTCTCTTTCTAAAATTATCCAAATGATTGTTGCAACCCCTATTACTAGCCTGTTCAACCTCTCTTTCGTATCGTCTGAGATCCCTAAAGACTGGAAAGCTGCCGCGGTCATCCCCCTCTTCAAAGTGGGAGACACTCTAGACCCAAACTGTTACAGACCTATATCTATCCTACCCTGCCTTTCTAAAGTCTTCGAAAGCCAAGTTAACAAACAGATCACTGACCATTTCGAATCCCACCGTACCTTCTCCGCCATGCAATCTGGTTTCAGAGCTGGTCATGGGTGCACCTCAGCCACGCCCAAGGTCCTAAATGACATCATAACCGTCATCGATAAAAGACAATACTGTGCAGCCGTCTTCATCTACCTGCCCAAGGCTTTCGACTCTGTCAATCACCACATTCTTATCGGCAGCCTCAACAGCCTTGGTTTCTCAAATGACTGCCTCCCTGGTTCACCAACTACTTCTCAGATAGAGTTCAGTGTGTCAAATCAGAGGGCCAGTTGTCCGGACCTCTGGCAGTCTCTATGGGGGTGCCACAGGGTTCAATTCTCGGGCCGACTCTTTTCTCTACATACATCAGTGATGTCGCTCTTGCTGCTGGTAATTCTCTGATCCACCTCTACGCAGACGACACCATTCTATATACTTCTGGTCCTTCTTTGAACACTGTGTTAATTAACCTCCAGACGAGCTTCAATGCCGTACAACACTCCTTCCGTGGCCTCCAACTGCTCTTAAATGCAAGTAAAACTAAATGCATGCTCTTCAACCGATCGCTGCCCGCACCCGCCCATGTAGCATCACTACTCTGGACGGTTCTGACTTAGAATATGTGGACACCTACAAATACCTATGTGTCTGGTTAGACTGTAAACTCTCCTTCCAGAATCACATTAAGCATCTCCAATCCAAAATTAAATCTAAAATCGGCTTCCTATTTTGCAACAAAGCATCCTTCACTCATGCTGCCAAACATACCCTCGTAAAACTGACTATCCTACCGATCCTTGACTTCGGCGATGTCATTTACAAAATAGCCTCCAACACTCTACTCAGAAAATTGAATGTAGTCTATCGCATTGCCATCCGTTTTGTCACCATAGCCCCATATACTATCCACCACTGCGACCTGTATGCTCTCATTGGCTGGCCCTTGCTTCATATTCGTCGCCAAACCCACTGGCTCCAGGTCATCTATAAGTCTTTGCTAGGTAAAGCCCTGCCTTAGCTCAGCTCACCGGTCACCATAGCAGCACCCACCCATAGCACGCGCTCCAGCAGGTATATTTCACTGTCATCCCCAAAGCCTTCTCCTGCTTTGGCCGCCTTTCCTTCCAGTTCCCTGCTTCCAATGACTGGAACGAATTGCAAAAATCACTGAAGCTGGAGTCTTATATCTTCCTCACTAACTTTAAGCATCAGCTGTCAGAGTAGCTTACCAATTATTGCACCTGTACACAGCCCATCTGTACCCAGCCCATCTGTAAATAGCCCACCCAACTACCTCATCCCCATATTGTTATTTATTTTTCTGCTCCTTTGCACCCCAGTATCTCTACTTGCACGTTCATCTTCTGCACATCTATCACTCCAATGTTAATGCTAAATCGTAATTATTTCGCAACTATTGGCCTATTTATGCCTTACCTCCCAAATCTTACTACATTTGCACATGTATTTAGATTGTATTTAGATTTTTCTATCGTGTTATTGACTGTACGTTTGTTTATCCCATGTGTAACTCTGTGTTGTTTGTGTCGCACTGCTTTGCTTTATCTTGGCTAGGTCGCAGTTGTAAATGAGAACTTGTTCTCAACTGGCCTACCTGGTTAAATAAAGGTGAAATTTAAAAAATATAGAATAATAAATACAATGCCCTTAAACAATTCCCTTAGGTAAGGGGACATTATTCCTTAAGGTAAATCCTTAAGGGAAATACTTAAGATGTTTAGATGCAACCGGGCTATGATGATTAGTTGACAAGTTGAATCAGGTGTGCTTGTCCGAGGCTACAATAAAAATGTGTACTGTTGGTGTACTCGAGGAACGGAGTTGGGAACCACTGGCCTACTGTACAGTATGATGGCATTAGCCTTATGGGCATTTGCAATGCACCCCTTGACACTGTGCATCTGAAGCAGAGAATAGCTTAACTCACACATTGTTTACATATTGTTGAGCTATATGTTCTCAATTTAAAAACAATACCAGTAGACAATGTATATGAGGCTAATCATTACACTACATTTTGTACATGCCTTGTGCTGACATGAAATTGTTTAGTGCATATCCAATCCTTGTAATCTAGGCAGTGAAATGTCTAGAAGCAGGAAATGATAGGATCCTTAGCTTAAAACATACACACAACCACTACTATCAATTTCAATGACAGATACTTTTCTCCCAGAAAGTCTGAGTGGCACTTTGAGGTGGTACTGTGATAATGCAGATGGTTTGCCTAGGACAAATACAACAATTACATTGTCTATGCTAAATGTGTTAAAATTGTAAAAGAAAAGATTAGTTAGGCCATAAGAAATACCTTTATTTCAATGGGGCAAAGCAACAAAGAGATAACACACAAAATACTTATCATTTCACCCATACATAATATAGCTTATTATTAAAGTACAGTATGTTTACAATATCATAAACAATACTATTTTCCATGTTCCAAATTGCATTTATATATACTTACTGTGTACATAAATATAAATGACAATGAAACTGTTTCTGTTTAATCTGATGCTGCTGCAGCGTTGCTCATCTACACAGTGGAAATCTGATGCTGCTGCAGCACTGCTCATCTACACAGTGGGAATCTGATGCTGCTGCAGCACTGCTCATCTACACAGTGGGAATCTGATGCTGCTGCAGCACTGCTCATCTACACAGTGGGAATCTGATGCTGCTGCAGCACTGCTCATCTACACAGTGGAAATCTGATGCTGCTGCAGCGTTGCTCATCTACACAGTGGGAATCTGATGCTGCTGCAGCACTGCTCATCTACACAGTGGAAATCTGATGCTGCTGCAGCACTGCTCATCTACACAGTGGAAATCTGATGCTGCTGCAGCGTTGCTCATCTACACAGTGGGAATCTGATGCTGCTGCAGCACTGCTCATCTACACAGTGGAAATCTGATGCTGCTGCAGCACTGCTCATCTACACAGTGGGAATCTGATGCTGCTGCAGCACTGCTCATCTACACAGTGGGAATCTGATGCTGCTGCAGCATTGCTCATCTACACAGTGGAAATCTGATGCTGCTGCAGCACTGCTCATCTACACAGTGGAAATCTGATGCTGCTGCAGCACTGCTCATCTACACAGTGGGAATCTGATGCTGCTGCAGCACTGCTCATCTACACAGTGGGAATCTGATGCTGCTGCAGCACTGCTCATCTACACAGTGGGAATCTGATGCTGCTGCAGCGTTGCTCATCTACACAGTGGAAATCTGATGCTACTGCTCATCTATGCAGTGGGAATCTGATGCTGCTGCAGCGTTGCTCATCTACACAGTGGGAATCTGATGCTGCTGCAGCACTGCTCATCTACACAGTGGAAATCTGATGCTTCTGCAGCGTTGCTCATCTACACAGTGGAAATCTGATGCTGCTGCAGCACTGCTCATCTACACAGTGGGAATCTGATGCTGCTGCAGCATTGCTCATCTCCACAGTGGGAATCTGATGCTGCTGCAGCACTGCTCATCTACACAGTGGAAATCTGATGCTGCTGCAGCGTTGCTCATCTACACAGTGGGAATCTGATGCTGCTGCAGCACTGCTCATCTACACAGTGGGAATATGATGCTGCTGCAGCACTGCTCATCTACACAGTGGGAATCTGATGCTGCTGCAGCACTGCTCATCTACACAGTGGGAATCTGATGCTGCTGCAGCACTGCTCATCTACACAGTGGGAATCCAATCGACATGGGTGTCTTGATAGAGGTCAGCTGGTGAACCTACAGTAGTACATAAACAAATCAAAAGTGCACCTGATGTTACAATATCACTTTTTCAGGTCACCTGTACCATCAGGGCTCTTAATTGTTTGGTTGTGTTTAATTCATTCAGGTATTTAAGTGTCAAATAAAGTACTGACAGCTGTCTGGGTTCAGGTCCGCTTTCTGATAGTTTTGAGTCTATATCCTTGGTGTTTCATGGTTGCGGGTAATCTGTAAAAAAATAACAATTCCCTTTGTCTTTTCTGCCTTGTTAGAGCAGCCAAATACTGCAAAAATGTGGCAAAGAAATTAACTTCATGTCCTGAATACAGAGTGTTACGTTTGGAGCAAATCCAACACAACACAGCACTGAGTACCACACATATTTTCAAGCATGGTGGTGGCTGCATCATGTTGTGGCTATGCTTGTCATCATCAAGGACTAGGGAGTTTTTTTAAAGGTACATTGAAACAGAATAGAGCTAAGCACAGGCAAAATCCTAGAGGAAAACCTGGTTGTCTGCTTTCCAACAGACAATTGAATACAAAAATCACATTTCAGCAGGACAATAACCTAAAACACAAGGCCAAATATACACTGGAGTTGCTTACCAAGATGACATTGCATGTTCCTGAGTGGCCTAGTTACAGTTTTGACTTAAATCGTCTTGAAAATCCATAGCAAGACTTGAAAACGGCTATCTAGCAATGATCAACAACCAACTTGACAGACCTCAAGAATTTTAAATAGAATAATTTGCAAACATTGTACAATCCAGGTCTGCAAAGCAATTAGAGACTTACCCAGAAAGACTCACAACTGTATTCCCTGCCAAAGGTGATTCTATTGACTCAGGGGTTTGAATACTTATGTAATCAAGATACAGTATATACAGTAAGTGTTTTTTCTTTCACTTTGACATTACAGTGTTTTTTTTTTACAATTAAATCTATTTTAACCCACCTTGTAACACAACAATGTAAGCCTTTTTACTTGCACACATTCATTTGACATGATCTTGATGGGATCAACAGGGTTTATGTATGTCATCACAGCACAGAACTGGCTGACTAGTACACATGCCTGCTGCTGCCCTGACGTCATCCCCACAGTGACTGTACGTACATATCCCAACCAGATGTCATAGATAACAGGCAACATCCGTACAACTAATCATGACGCTTACAAGACATCAAACAGGAAAAGTGTCAATACAGGACTAAGATTGAATCCTATTACACTGGCTCTGACATTCATCGGATGTGGCAGGGCTTGCAAACTACTATGGACTACAAAGAGAAACCCAGCAGCGAGCTGCCCAGTGACATGAGCCTACCAGATGAGCTAAAAGCCTTTTATGCTCGCTTCGAGGCAAGCAACACTGAAGCATGCATGAGAGCACCAGCTGTTCCGGACAACTGTGTGATCATGCTCTCCGTAGCCGATGTGAGCAAGGCCTTAAACAGGTCAACATTCACAAGGCCGCGGGGCCAGACGGATTACCAGGATGTGTACTCAGAGCATGCTCAGACCAACTGGCAAGTGTCTTCACTGAAACTTTCAACCTCTCCCTGATCAAGTCTGTAATACCTACATGTTTCAAGAGGTCCACCATAGTCACTGTGCCCAAGAAAGCGAAGGTAACCTGCCTAAATGACTACCGTCCCATAGCACTCATGTCGGTAGCCATGAAGTGCTTTGAAAGGCTGTTCATGGCTCACATCAACACCATCATCCTGGAAAACCTAGACCATCATCCTGGAAACCCAACAGATCCACACAGGACGCAATCTCAATTGCACTCCACACTGCCCTTTCCCACCTGGACAAAAGGAACACCCGTGAGAATGCTGTTCATTGACAACACCATAGTGCCCACAAACCTCATCACTAAGCTAAGGACCCTGGGACTAAACACCTCCTTCTACAACTGGATCCTGGACTTCCTGACGGGCCGCCCCCAGGTGGTAAGGGTAGGTAACAACACATCCGCCACGCTGATCCTCAACCCTGGGGCCCCTCAATGGGATGTGCTAAGTCCCCTCCTGTACTCCCTGTTCACCCACAACTCTGTGGCCAAGCACAACTCCAACACCATCATTAAGTTTGCTGACGACACAACAGTAGTAGGCCTGATGAGACAGCCTACAGGGAGGAGATCAGAGACCTGCCAGGACAACAAGCTCTCCCTCAATGTGAGCAAGACAAAGGAGCTGATAGTGGACTACAGGAAAAGGAGGGCCAAACAGGCCCCCATTAACATCAATGGGTCTGCAGTGGAGCGGGTCGAGAGTTTAAAGTTCCTTGGTGTCCACATCACCAACAAACTATCATGGTCCAAACACACCAAGACAGTCATGAAGAGGGCATGACAACACCTTTTCCCCCTCAGGAGACGATTTGAAGATTTGTCATTGGTCCCCAGATCCTCAAAAAGTTATACAGCTGCACCACCGACCGACCGTAAGGCCCTACAGAGGGTAGAGCGTACAGCCTAGTACATCACTGGGGCCAAGCTTCCTGCCATCCAGGACCTATATACTAGGCAGTGTCAGAGGGAGGCCCAAAGAAATTGTCAAAGACTCCAGCCACCCTAGTCATAGACTGTTCTCTCTGCTACCGCAGCTTCTACCCCTAAGCCGTAAGACTGCTGAACAATTAATCAAATTGCCACCCGGACTATTTACATTGACACCCCACCCCCTTTGTTTTTACACTGCTGATACTCGTTGTTTATTATCTATGCATAGTCACTTTACCCCTACCTACAAATTAACTCGACTAACCTGTACCCCTCCACATTGACTCAGTACCGGTACCCCCTGTATATAGCCACGTTATTGTTATTTTATTGTGTTACTTTTTATTTTATTTTTTACTTTATTTTATTTAGTAAACATTTTCTCAACTCTATTTGTTGGTTAATGGCTTGTAAGTAAGCATTTCACAGTAAGGTCTACACCTGTTGTTTTCGGCGCTCATGACAAATAACATTGGATTTGATTTGATTTGACACACTCCCCACCCACCACACACCCACCATCGCTCCTAACCATCCCTCCTAACCAACCAACCAACCCACTATCTATTCACAGTCCTGCCCCCTCAGGCATTCTAATATTTTAATTGAATCTTTTGTAATTATAATGAAATAACTGCAGAGTTCCATTAGTAGAGAGAATGATCTGTAGTTCCATTACTAGAGAGAATGATCTGAGCTGCTCGGTGTGACAGTGGTCACAGGAACCACTTAGTAGTCTGTTTCCGCGTCCCAAATGGCACCCTATATCCTATATAATCCCTATGGGCCCTGGTCAAAAGTAGTGCACTATACAGGAAATAGGGTGCCATTTGGGACGTAGTTGTCTTGCGCTCCAAGCCAGAAAGATATAGCGCCTGTTTCAATTAGCTCATCAATTCACATTGAACAGCACATTAAGGGAAAACAAAGAGGTTTGTGTGTGTGTGTGTGTGTGTGTGTGTGTGTGTGTGTGTGTGTGTGTGTGTGTGTGTGTGTGTGTGTGTGTGTGTGTGTGTGTGTGTGTGTGTGTGTGTGTGTGTGTGTGGGGGTGGGGGGTTGTGTGTGTGTGTGTGTGTGTGTGTGTGTGTGTGTGTGTGTGTGTGTGTGTGTGTGCGTGTGTGTGTGTGTGTGTGTGTGTGTGTGTGTGTGTGTGTGTGTGTGTGTGTGTGTGTGTGTGTGTGTTGATTAATAAAGTGTTATCCGTTATTACCACATAACATGATTGTGAATATATCGACAGTAAGGAGAGGGGGATATCAAAGTCAAAACAATCCAAATTGGCCAAGGTACAGTTAGACAGTAAACATGACTCTGTTGGTTACTATAATACATCAAATATAATAGCAATAAGGCACGAGGAGGTGTGGTACACGGCCAATATACCACGGCTAAGGGCTGTTCTTACACACGATGCAACGCAGAGTGCCTGGACACAGCCCTTAGACGTGGAATATTGGCCATACACAAACCCCCGAGGTGCCTTATTGCTATTATAAACTGGTTACCAACATAATTAGAGCAGTAAAAATACATGTTTTATCATACCCGTGGTATACGGTCTGATATACCATGGCTGTCAGCCAATCAGCATTCTTCAGGGCTCAAACCACCCAGTTTATAACTCCCGAGTGGCGCAGCGGTCTAAGGCACTGTATCTCAGTGCAAGAAGTGTCCCTACAGTCCCTGGTTCGATTTCAGGCTACATCACATCCGGCCGTGATTGGGAGTCCCATAGGGCAGTGCACAGTTGGCCCAGTGTCATCCGGGTTTGTTCGGGGTAGGTCGTCATTGTAAATAAGAATTTGTTCTTAACTGACTTGCATAGTTAAATAAAGATAAAAAAAAAAAAAATTATGATTAAAAAATATAACCTCTTTTCTAATATTACAGTATGAGATGATAAAGCTCCTGCATGAGAAGATTAACATGACAAGTGAAGCAAAAGGCAGGAAATCGTTTTTACATCATTTGGCATCTGGTACACATTTTGCTATCATTGACGTATGAATAAACTATTATCGTATGACTAAATCATTATCCTTTTCCTGTCCATAAATTAGAGATAAAATGTGTTATCCTTCCAAGCACAGTAACATAGCAAGTGAAGAAAGAGCTCATAAACCTTTCTTCATATCATCAAACGTCATCTTGTATGACAGTTGAGTCATTTCTTGCTTATTGGCGTATGTCTAAATCATTTCACCATTTTCCTTTCCATGCAGCCCTGATGTATTAGTTCCAGCTACATAACATCAGACACTTAAACAGCAGTAGGCTACACAATAACAGCAATTTAAAAGGCTCTTCTCTCCTCCTTCTCAAACGGCAGACAAGGACACCACACATGTTGTGGATCTGACATTGGCCAGCCCACAGCCTCTCTGTAACCTCTGACATTGGACAGAAAAGCAGCAGTCTCCAACCACCAGACAGAAAACAGAAAAGCTGATCATGACCACACACTAAAACTCCCTTTGATTCTAAACAGATTGAGACAAAAAGCAATGACATTGAAAACACCCAGGAAATTCGAAACCTAACCCACTGATTTCCAGATTTGGGTCTGAGTAAAAATTGTTTTTAAAGCATGACATCTGTATGTCAGAATTGTAATAAAATCACAAAAAATAACTCCACAACGAATCCCCATGTTGGTAATGTTTAGATTGCATATAGAGAATTATTGCATATAGTTGTGGGGGGCTGTTTAAAAATCTTTGATAAAAATATGTTAAAATCTTTATTTACTCTGATTTTAGAGTCCTCCCTCAAACAGAAATAAACTCACAGAATATCTAGGCCAAATTTAAGAAATGGTGTCACACTTTAAGCAGCTGACTGGGACTCAAGACTCAAGAAGTCCTGATTGTTGTTAATGCTATGAGAGCAGAGCTGAGTAGAGGAGCTATCCTAGCTGAGTGTCTTTACTTTGGAGGGTTTAGCTCTCTAGCTTGCTGCTAGCTCCCTGGTTCAGTTGTGTCCCAAATGGCACCCTATTCCCTATATAGTGCACTACTTTTGACCAGGGCACATAGAATTAGTGCATTATATAGGGAATAGGGTGCCATTTAAGACACAAGTCACTGTGCTCTGCAGCTGGCCAGGCCTAATGAGAGATCAGACTCAAACATCAATTCATCTGCCTCATTGTAGAGGACAATGAGGGCCAACTGGTTCAGTAAGGAGAGATATTATGGCTGCTCCTCGTGTGGGATAGGGTCGCCTTGTTTACTAAGATTAAGCACAGAAGGACTAAAACAGTACACAGCACACACGTACACAGAAGCACAGATGCGCACACACACACACTAGCACAGACGTACACACACACTAGCACAGAAACACCAACTGACCGATCGTTCGTTCTCTTTGATTTCCTGGAACAAAGAACAAAAATAAAATAACTTTGGGACCTGACTGGCTACGTTTTAAATGGTTGTGTGGGTCGGTGAGAGCGGTGAGGTCTCTGACTAAATAAACAAATATTTTGTTATTATCAGAGCTCCTTGGCTGGCTGTAGGAGAGAGGAGAGGGAAAAAGAGCAGAGGAAAGGTGAGAAGAGAAGAGGAGGAGAGGAGAGGAAAGGAGAGAAGAGGAGAGGAGAAGAAAGGAGAGAAGAAAACAGAAGAGGAGGGGAGAGAAGAGTAGAAGAGAGGAGAATAAAGGAGAGATGAGAAGAGAAGAGGAGAGGAGAGAAGAGAGGAGAGCAGAAGAGCAGAAGAATGGAGAACAGGAAAGAAAGAAGAAAGCAAAGCAGAAGAGGAGAGGCTGGTCTGCATGGAGTCCCCCTCGGCCTCCCTTGTCCTGACAGGGCATCTGTCTTCATTAAAGAGAGCCCAGTGTGTATGACAGCCACTGAAACGCTGGTGTCTTCACGAGTAATGAAGACAGATGACCCCAAGATCCAGTAAAAAGGAACAAAAAAGCAGAAGGTTGAACAAATCAAATGTGAGAAACAACCCTCAATGTGAACACAACACAGCATCTGGGTTTCAAAAGGATTTTAAAACACTAAATGGGAACACATGAACAGAAGCAAGCAAACGTGTTGTTTGTGTGCAACAACTAAACAAGCTAGATTGTCCGTAGTTTGATGGTGTGTTGTGTATTTCTTCTTGCTTGTATCATTTCTGACTTGCTCCCTAGAAGAGAACAACACACCCCCACTCCTTCTTTTCCACAGTCCCTCTCTTTCTCCCAGCCACACAGGCCCCCTGGACGCCTATGGAAATTGACCCCAGTTTTGTCTATCTGAGACAGGCCTGTTGTTAGAGCCAGAGTAGTGTCTGAAGTCTGGAAAGGAGGGAGCGAGGGAGGAAAAATGTGAACACTGACACAGAAAAAGAGAGAGAAAAGAAATCTGGCAAGACCCTTTGGCTCTTCTGAAGCCTAGCAACATTCCAAGTTACTAATTTATTCATAAATTTATCCATTCAATAATTCATCTACTGATTAATTTATAGCTATTTAGCTCAAGAGAAAAATCCTTACACACAAACATAAACACCAACAATACCTCCAACTAAAAATACCGGGAGCACAGAAATGTTTTTAGAAGACCGCTTTTTATGTCTACTTTATATAAAAAAACTAGATTCAAAACCCATTGTAGTCTCCACATGGAAAGCACTAGTAGCTGTCACAGAGGCGATTGTGAAGGGAACAAGACCAATGTAATGTGGATGGCTGACATTTTGTCGAAAGTGTCAGGTTTCTCCCTCTCTCTCTTCCTCTCAATATTTCATCTGTACTTTCTTACTCTTTTCTGTTTTGTATACAGAACCTAACCTACCCCACAAGGTCAAAACTCAGGTGGTTGGCATTGTCACAGTGAAACCTGAACCTGTGGGTTAGCATTGCCACAGTGAAACCTGAACCTGTGGGTTAGCATTGCCACAGTGAAACCTGAACCTGTGGGTTAGCATTGCCACAGTGAAACCTGAACCTGTGGGTTAGCATTGCCACAGTGAAACCTGAACCTGTGGGTTAGCATTGCCACAGTGAAACCTGAACCTGTGGGTTAGCATTGTCACAGTGAAACACACACACAGAGGCTAGCATATTATATCGTAGTGGAGCTGTCCCAACAGGCTCCAGTAACAGTCTCTTCCTGTCCACACACACACACACACACACACACAAGGTCTCTAGCCCCTTCAGCTCTGACAGTCAGCCCACGAGCAGATCTGAGAGCAGTACAGCCTGTGGTAAACAAAAACCCCTCCACGGCCCACACTGAATCCGATGCCAGCTAGCTCAGTGGAAGAGCATGACACAGGACATGCAAACAGGATGCCATTGACTTACATTGAACGCTGGCGCTGCCGGTCCAAGCGAAGGGGTCCAGCCCTGCGAAGAAGGGGCTCGCCTTCCGCAGCATGCACGCACCCCGGCTGGTGACATCATATAGCTGGCGTGGGCCCATCCCCAGAGCTTCCATACAGTCAAACATGGTGGTGGAGCTTTCAACCTCCTTTTACTGTACCCCCTCCCTAGCCCCTACCTCCTGAGAACACACAGGTTAAACCTGCTGCTGTACCCCCCCTTCCTTGTTCCTGGAGTAGCTAGGTCACCTTACCGGAGTACAACAATAACAACAACAACAACAGTAGCAGCAGCAGTGAAGGTCCCAGATCAAACCCTTGTCTTGATGTGTTGCTGCCTGCTGCTACCTTTTCCTTCGTTCCTTCTCTCTCTCTCTCTCTCTCTCTCTCTCTCTCTCTCTCTCTCTCTCTCTCTCTCTCTCTCTCTCTCTCTCTCTCTCTCTCTCTCTCTCTCTCTCTCTCTCTCTCTCTCTCTCTCTCTCTCTCTCTCTCCCGTCTGTTCTATCCTTTCCTGCTGGCACTTCAGTTTCTATACCTCCTTTCCCTTCCCCTCAGCTGGAATGCAGGGCTGGTTCCTGCCTGGCTGTATCTGTAGCTGAATGTGCTGTTCTGAGTTCAGTGTTGCTCTATCGTCTCCCCCTGCCCTAGGGCGAGCTGCTCCCTGTCTGCTGTAACAGACCTAAATAACAGCTCCCTCCCTCTCTCTCTCTCTTTCAGCTCTCTCTCTCTTTCAGCTCTCTCTTTCTTCCACTGCTGCATCCCAGACACATACGGCACAGCGGAGCGAACCAACTGCCTCAGACTGAGAGCGGGGGGGTGGAGAGGGAGAGAGAGAGAGAGGGGACCCAGAGGGAGGGGGTGGAGAGAGATTGAGAGAGAGGAGGAGGGAGGGGAAAAGGAGGGGAAGTGGCCAGAGCCCCGTGCTGCTAGGCGGGGACTGATTTGTTAGAGGACAAAACTTTATTCCATTCTTCTCTCTCCTCTCCTCTCTTTTTGTCCCCGCTTTCTTTTGTTTTTCATATTTCAGCCCGAATGCAAACAAACACAACCCCTCCCCTCCTCTGCCCTATTCAGATCCCTCTTGGTTCTCTCGATTTGTCTTTACACTGCACCTCCCCCACTACCCCTGCAGTAAATATGAGCCCCCTCCTCCCCCCTCCCTCCCTCCCTTAGCCCCCGTCTCTAATCATAACCATATTAAAGTCTGGGCAGGCAGAGAAAAAGGCAGCCACAGAGACGGAAAGAGAAAGAGGGAGAGAGATTTTATTTTATTGGCCCAATAGTTACGTCATTAAAATAACAAACTTTACTTTATTTTAACAGACCTAGAAAGTTAGAACCAAGCCCCCCTCGTTGTCCACGGTACATAGAACCCCCCTGACGCCCCACACCCATACAAAGTCCCCCAGACGACTCACCAGCCCCCCATATACATGCTAAAGTGTGAGCTGAGCCCACACCAGCCCCAGCAGCACAGCTCTGGGGTCTGTACACCGCACCCCCTGCATCCCAACATGTAGTTTACTAGGCAGCCCCTTCCCCTGTTGGCTATGCTATACCTAGGTCCTCCAACATATAGGTCCAGAGTCAGCCCCAACCCTCCAGAGTCAGCCCCAACCCTCCAGAGTCAGCCCCAACCCTCCAGAGTCAGCCCAAACCCTCCAGAGTCAGCCCTCCAGAGGCAGCCCCAACCCTCCAGAGTCAGCCCCAACCCTCCAGAGTCAGCCCCAACCCTCCAGAGTCAGCCCCAACTCTCCAGAGTCAGCCCCAACTCTCCAGAGTCAGCCCCAACCCTCCAGTCAGCCCCAACCCTCCAGAGTCAGCCCCAACCCTCCAGTCAGTCCCAAACCTCCAGTCAGCCCCAACCCTCCAGTCAGCCCCAACCCTACAGTCAGCCCCAACCCCCCAGTCAGCCCCAACCCTCCAGTCAGCCCCAACCCTACAGTCAGCCCCAACCCTAAAGTCAGCCCCAACCCTACAGTCAGCCCCAACCCTACAGTCAGCCCCAACCCTCCAGTCAGCCTCAACCCTACAGTCAGCCCCAACCCTACAGTCAGCCCCAACCCGAGGCCTTATACACCACCCACCCATGACAGAGAGAAAGAGAGAGAGAGAGAGAGAGAAAGAGAGAGAGACACAGAGACACAGAGAGAGAAAGAGAGAGAGAGAGAGAGAGAGAGAAAGAGAGAGAGAGACACAGACAGAGAGAGAAAGAGAGAGAGATATAGAGACAGACAGAGATAACATTGTGCTGAACCCAGAAACCAGATGCCAGGCTAAATCCTTCCCTTTTGTCTATGTGTTCCAGGGAACAGAGAATGGGCAGGAGCGTTCAAGCTCTCTCTCTCTCTCTCTCTCTCTCTCTCTCTCTCTCTCTCTCTCTCTCTCTCTCTCTCTCTCTCTCTCACTCTCTCTTCTTCTCATTCTATCATTCTCTTTCTCATTCTTTATCTCACCCTCTCTCTCCGGCAGTGCTTTAACTGTGAAGAATGAAAGCTTGCATTGCTCAATCCCCTCTGTACATTAAGTCAGATAAATACCCTCAATAAATACACATACACATACACACACGCACATACACACACACTGTGAGCTTGGCAGTGGACACACTCCTCTCAAGCTCATCTGACCTCCTTCAAGTCAAAACAAACATTTAACTGAAGCTCAAAACAAAACGAGAGACGTAGGAAATGAAGAGAGGAAAATGAATATAAACAGGGAATGCAACACTTTTTATGAAGTACATATAGTGCATTCGGAAAGTATTCAGACCCCTTCACTTTTTCCACATTCTGTTACATTATAGCCTTATTCTAAAATGATTCAATTGTTATTTTTCCTCATCAATATCCCATAATGACAAAACAAAAACAAAAACATTTTATTTATTTTTATTTTTGAAGATCTATAAAAAAGAACAACTGAAATATCACATTTACATAAGTATTCAGACACTTTACTCAGTACTTTGTTGAAGCATCTTTGGCAGCAATTACAGCCTTGAGTATTCATCGGTATGACGCCACAAGCTTGGCACACATGTATTTGCTCAGTTTGGTCGGGCGGCCAGCTCGAGGAAAAGTTTTTGTGGTTCCAAACATCTCCCATTTAAGAATGATGGAGGCCACTGTGTTCTTGGGGACCTTCAATGCTACAGACATTTTTTGGTACCCTTCCCCAGATCTGTGCCTCGACACAATCCTGTCTCGGAGCTCTACTGACAATTTCTTCAATCTCATGGCTTGGTTTTTGCTCTGACTGTCAACTGTGCACTGTCAACTGTGAGACCTTATATAGACAGGTGTGTGCCTTTCCAAATCATGCCTAATCAAATTAATTTACCACAGATGAACTCCAATCAAGTTGTAGAAACATCAAGGATGATCAATGGAAACAGGATGCACCTGAACTCAATTTCAAGCTGTTCTTGTCTATTAATGTTATTTATCATGTTCTGTGTGGACCCCAGGAAGAGTAGCTGCTGCTTTTGTAACAGCTATTGGGGATCCTAATACAATACCAAATACCAGAAATAGCGAAGGGTCTGAAAACTTATGTAAATAAGGTAAATAATACATTTGGGAAAAAATCTAGAAATCTGTTTTTGTTTTAACTTTCTGGGGTATTGTGTGTAGATTGATGAGGAAAAAATGTAATTGAATCAATTTTTGAATAAGGCTGTAACGTAACAAACTGTGGAAAAAGGGAAGGGGTCTGAATATTTCAGAATGCACTGTACATATAATGCTTTAGGTCAGTGTCATAACACGTTTTAAGTGTATCATAAGGCATTATAAAGGACGTTATAAAGCATTATACTGTTCCTATGTACTTCATAGAAAGTGTTACCAAAATACTAATATGAACATGGAAGAAGAAGAAGAAGGTATTTCTATAACGTCACTAATAGAAGACGTGTCATCCTGCAACAATTGAAAGGTAAGTACACAGACACAGAAGTCACAATAGTTATGCCTTACATCCAAAACCACCCATCCACATTCTTTACTGGGAGATTCATTGTCCCTTCACCTCACTACAGCTTTCTTCCCTTAGAGCTTTCAAAGACACCATGCAACCCTGCTCTACAAACAGAATGCTTTACAATCAAAGCCTGTGGTCCAAATGGAACCATATTCCTATATAGTGCACTATATAGACCATATGAGGCCATTTGGGATACAGATAAAATGATGTGTAGTGAATCAATAGCATATCAATAATCCATAAAAAAGACTGAGACTGGTTCAACTGTTGAGCAGTAGACAGACACTGGCTGGTTGTCCATTAAAACAAACATCTGAATACAATACAATGGGAGGAGGAGAAGGAGGAGGGATTCACCATAGCATGTGTTCTGGCTCTGTGCCCTCCCTACCTGCTGAACTTCCATATTCCCCCGTCAGACTGGTGGAAGTGGTACGACCCATCAGGCAGCCACAACACCATTTCCTGTCAATCTGTGCTGCAATGGCTGGCTGGCTGGGCTCCCTTCATAAACACAAACGTACACACTGCCTGGGCTGTCTCACATGCGCACACACACACACACACACACACACACACACACACACACACACACACACACACACACACACACACACACACACACACACACACACACACACACACACACACACACACACACACACACACACACACACACGTATGCGCGTGCAAACACACACACACATGCACATGAGAAAGATTATCAGGAATGATGTTGATTAAATTGTTCATTGATTTAAAACCTCCATATTACTCCATACCATACTCCATACCTTCCATATTTGATCATTTATTTTCTTAAGTTGGCAGGATGTGTGTACACACACACATTCAGAGTAGAGAGCCTGAGCACAGACACACACACGCACACAGATGCACACACACACATACAGACGCACTCTCTTTAATAGCCCTTTTGTTGCAGTAGCAAACAGTTAAGAACATTAGTAGTTATTCTCTCTTTCCTCATATAATTGTCATGTCATAAAGCAGGATAGTTTGTGGCAGGAACTAGAGAACAGTGGTGGTGATAGTGCAGAGGAGTTATCTTCAAATATACATGAAGGAACCTATACTTCTACAGGACACAACGCTAAGGCAGCAGTCAATACATAACCTATATGTTTTCTAGTAGTTTCATTTTACAGACATTCTTAGAGTTTGAAAGGTCACGTTTTGGAAACTCATCACGGACAACTTTAGCATTTGAGCTAATTAGCAACATTTCAAGTGCTAACTACTTTTTAGCTACTTTGCAACTACTTAGCATGTTAGCTAACCCTTCCTCTAACCCTAACCTTAACCTAACTCCTTACCTTAACCTTAACCCTAATCCCTAGCCTAGCTAACGTTAGCCAGCTAGCTAACAATAACGTTAGTTACCTAGCCACCTAGCTAGCATTAGCCACAACAAATTGAAATTCGTAACATATCGTATGTTTTTAAAATTCATAACATATTGTATATTTAGAAAATTTGTAGCATATTGCACGTTTGCAAATTCGTAACATATCATGCGAAATGTAATTCATAACATATCATACGAAATGGATGATGGACATCCACAAATTAATACATACAGTACAATGCGAAATGTAAGATATCATACGACATGGAATGTTTCAGATTTACGTACAGAATAATACAAAATGCTCTGAGACCAGGTTGGTCAAACAGGCAGAAACATGCCAAACCATCCACATATCTGAGGGTTGACGCTGACTAAAATCATGTTGTCATCTATGAAAGAATGAAGTAATAAATGTAGTCATCCCCAACACACATGTGAGTACATTTATTTACAGCCTCTATAACTCTCTCCCACTTTGATATTTCTTTCACTGTGTTTTGAGCTCATCATTTAGACCAATAACACTGACTTCTCAATTTATTGAATCTACAAAAAGTTATTTAAACTAAGTGAAGTTCTATAGTAGCACATCTCTCTATCTATCTATCTATCTATCTATCTATCTATCTATCTATCTATCTCTCTCTCTCTCTCTCTCTCTCTCTCTCTCTCTCTCTCTCTCTCTCTCTCTCTCTCTCTCTCTCTCTCTCTCTCTCTCTCTCTCTCTCTCTCTCTCTCTCTTTCTCTCTCTCTCTCTCTCTCTCTCTCTCTCTCTCTCTCTCTCTCTCTCTCTCTCTCTCTCTCTCTCTCTCTCTCTCTCTCTCTCTCTCTCTCTCTCTCTCTCTCTCTCTCTCTCTCTCTCTCTCTCTGTCTCTCTCTCTCTCTGTCTCTCTCTCTCTCTCTCTGTGCAGTGCTTTTGGACATGTAGTATTCACATACTCTCTATAGTGCTTGTGACCCAGGCCAGGTCCCTGTCTGCCTCCCTGCCTCCACCCCTTCCTTCCCTGTCCACTGAGCCTGAACTCTACAACAAACCCCCAATGGGCCACTAACTTCCCCCAAAACGTATCCTGCCTTCCCCTCCCTCCTCCCTCTCTGTCTCTGTTTGTCTCTCTCTCCTTAATGTCCTCTTTTATTTTCCTCTGTTCCTTCTGACTCTCTTCTTGTTTTGTCATAGTTGTTATTACTCTACTCCCTTTTACTGACTGTATGGTTTGTTAGCGTTCTCTGGTTGCTTTTCTCTTCTCTTCTTGTTTTCCTTTTCAGTTAATTATCCTATGAATTCTCACCTGCTCTTTCGTCATGCTTTGTGACAGAACAACATTCTAAGAAATTTCTAGGAAACTCCCACCTTTCTCGTCTCCCTTCCCTCTCTCTCTCTCTCTCTCTCTCTCTCTCTCTCTCTCTCTCGCTCTGTCTCTCTCTTGCTCTTTCGCTCTGTCTCTCTCTCTCTCTCTCTCTCTCTCACTCTCTCGCTATTTCGCTATCTAACTCTCTGTCTCTCTGTCTCTCTCTCTGTCTCTCTCTCTCTCTCTCTCTCTCTCTCTCTCTCTCTCTCTCTCTCTCTCTCTCTAATCAAACCCCTACGGTAGTATTGCCAGGAAGACTGTACATGCTGTAAGCTCTCCTTGAGACTAGAGGTGAATCAGGTTTTACTACTGTTCGCCATTCTGATGTGAAATATAGATAAGACCTATACAACATATTGTTGCTACTTCCTCTATCCTCAAGGCATACAGTCATTCCTTACGGGGTTTCTGGGCTTATAAACAAGACTTGGCATGGTGATATTGGAAGGAATGCCTAGCTTTCCGTCTTTCCATAGCTGATGTGAGCAGTGAGTGTGTGGATGTGCTGAAACAGATTGCCAGTGATGACAGAGACATGGAACCCCACTCCAGCCCTCCCTCCCTCCCTCCCTCCCTACCGCCACAGCTAACTAGCTAGCTTCAGGTTACCAACACACACATATGCACACAGTTCACACACATAATGGGTTACTAGTACTACAGTGGCTACATGCTGTAGATGTAAACTCATCCACCAATCCGGACAGAAACCCATTGACAGTACATGACGTGTGTGTTTGTTCAGTTCTATCGTCATTGAATGATACTATCGTGCCCTCGCCAGTCCATCCATCCTCAACATCAACCTCGAGCAGCATCTCCTACACTCATAGAAAAAAGGGTTCCAAAAGGGTTCTTCGGCTGTCCCCATAGGAGAACCCTTTTTGGTCCCGGGTAGAACCATTTTGGGTTCCAAGTAGAACCGTCTGTGGAAAATAGTTTTACCTGGAACCAAAAAGAGTTCTTCAAAGGGTTCTCCTATGGGAACAGCCAAAGAACACTTTTAGGTTGTAGATAGCAAAAAAAATTCTAAGAGTGTAAACATGTTCAGTTCTGAAGAGCCACACATTCACCTGACTACACATCTCCCCTGGGTGACACACCTGACTACACATCTCCCCTGGGTGACACACCTGACTACACATCTCCCCTGGATGACACAACTGACTACACATCTCCCCTGGGTGACACACCTGACTACACATCTCCCCTGGGTGACACACCTGACTACACATCTCCCCTGGGTGACACACCTGACTACACATCTCCCCTGGGTGACACACCTGACTATATATCTCCCCTGGATGACACACCTGACTACACATCTCCCCTGGGTGACTCACCTGACTACACATCTCCCCTGGATGACTCACCTGACTACACATCTCCCCTGGGTGACACACCTGACTACACATCTCCCCTGGGTGACTCACCTGACTACACATCTCCCCTGGGTGACTCACCTGACTACACATCTCCCCTGGATGACTCACCTGACTATACATCTCCCCTGGATGACTCACCTGACTACACATCTCCCCTGGATGACTCACCTGACTATACATCTCCCCTGGATGACTCACCTGACTACACATCTCCCCTGGGTGACTCACCTGACTATACATCTCCCCTGAGTGACTCACCTGACTACACATCTCCCCTGGATGACTCACCTGACTACACATCTCCCCTGGGTGACTCACCTGACTACACATCTCCCCTGGACGACTCACCTGACTATACATCTCCCCTGGATGACTCACCTGACTACACATCTCCCCTGGGTGACTCACCTGACTACACATCTCCCCTGGATGACTCACCTGACTACACATCTCCCCTGGATGACTCACCTGACTACAAATCTCCCCCAGGTGACTCACCTGACTACACATCTCCCCTGGATGACTCACCTGACTACACATCTCCCCTGGGTGACACACCTGACTACACATCTCCCCTGGGTGACACACCTGACTACACATCTCCCCTGGGTGACACACCTGACTATACATCTCCCCTGGATGACACACCTGACTACACATCTCCCCTGGGTGACTCACCTGACTACACATCTCCCCTGGATGACTCACCTGACTACACATCTCCCCTGGATGACTCACCTGACTATACATCTCCCCTGGATGACTCACCTGACTACACATCTCCCCTGGATGACTCACCTGACTATACATCTCCCCTGGATGACTCACCTGACTACACATCTCCCCTGGGTGACTCACCTGACTATACATCTCCCCTGAGTGACTCACCTGACTACACATCTCCCCTGGATGACTCACCTGACTACACATCTCCCCTGGGTGACTCACCTGACTACACATCTCCCCTGGATGACTCACCTGACTATACATCTCCCCTGGATGACTCACCTGACTACACATCTCCCCTGGGTGACTCACCTGACTACACATCTCCCCTGGATGACTCACCTGACTATACATCTCCCCTGGATGACTCACCTGACTACACATCTCTCCCGGGTGACTCACCTGACTACACATCTCCCCTGGATGACTCACCTGACTACACATCTCCCCTGGGTGACTCACCTGACTACACATCTCCCCTGGGTGACTCACCTGACTATACATCTCCCCTGGATGACTCACCTGACTACACATCTCCCCTGGATGACTCACCTGACTACACATCTCCCCTGGGTGACTCACCTGACTACACATCTCCCCTGGGTGACTCACCTGACTATATATCTCCCCTGGATGACTCACCTGACTACACATCTCCCCTGGATGACTCACCTGACTATACATCTCCCCTGGATGACTCACCTGACTACACATCTCCCCTGGGTGACTCACCTGACTACACATCTCCCCTGGATGACAAGACAGGATGCGTTCCAAATGGCACCCTATTTCCTATAGTGCACTTCTTTGGACCAGAACCATATGATGCCTGGACAAAAGTAGTGCACTATATCGGGAATAGGGTGCCATTTGGGATGTAGCGCTTGTTTCAACCTCTGTGTTCCTCTCTGTTCACATGCTTGTCCCACAAAAGCCTGAGCAGAACTACTTTTTAGAACATTATCAGACTTGGCCATCTTTCAAGTGAGGTCTTTTTCTCTCTCTGTCTCTCTCTGTCATTCTCTGTCTCTCCATGTCTGTTCTGTCTCTCTCTGTCTCTCTCTGTCTCTCCATGTCCGTTCTGTCTCTCTCTGTCTCTCCATGTCCATTCTGTCTCTCTCTGTCTCTCTCTGTCTCTCCATGTCTGTTCTGTCTCTCTCTGTCTCTCCATGTCTGTTCTGTCTCTCTCTGTCTCTCTCTGTCTCTCCATGTCTGTTCTGTCTCTCTCTGTCTCTCCATGTCTGTTCTGTCTCTCTCTGTCTCTCTCTGTCTCTCCATGTCTGTTCTGTCTCTCTCTGTCTCTCCATGTCTGTTCTGTCTCTCTCTGTCTCTCTCTGTCATTCTCTGTCTCTCCATGTCTGTTCTGTCTCTCTCTGTCTCTCCATGTCTGTTCTGTCTCTCTCTGTCTCTCTCTGTCTCTCTCTGTCTCTCCATGTCTGTTCTGTCTCTCTCTGTCTCTCCATGTCTCTCCATGTCTGTTCTGTCTCTCTCTGTCTCTCTCTGTCTCTCCATGTCTGTTCTGTCTCTCTCTGTCTCTCCATGTCTCTCCATGTCTGTTCTGTCTCTCTCTGTCTCTCTCTGTCTCTCCATGTCTGTTCTGTCTCTCTCTGTCTCTCTCTGTCTCTCCATGTCCGTTCTGTCTCTCTCTGTTTCTCGCTCTGTCTCTCCATGTCCGTTCTGTCTCTCTCTGTCTCTCCATGTCCATTCTGTCTCTCTCTGTCTCTCCATGTCCGTTCTGTCTCTCTCTGTCTCTCTCTGTCTCTCCATGTCCGTTCTGTCTCTCTCTGTCTCTCTCTGTCTCTCCATGTCCGTTCTGTCATGACTTTTTGCTACCCGTGTTTTTTGCACACAAAACAATATTTAGTTGGCTGGCCCCAAAAAATCACCAATCCCCTCCTTCCCTGATTCCTCAAACCCACAAAGCCCCACCCAGAGTGTGCCCTCCCACGTCTTCTCCCAAGCCCCTCCCCTATTGCCATTGCCCAGTCGTCGTTCTGCACGTGCCCAGTATGAAGCACACAGACCCCTCCCCATTTTAATAGTGTCTGTGGTCTCTTGTCTCCAGTAGAGGTACAGTACAGTCTGTGGTCTCTTGTCTCCAGTAGAGGTACAGTACAGTCTGTGGTCTCTTCTCTCCAGTAGAGGTACAGTACAGTCTGTGGTCTCTTCTCTCCAGTAGAGGTACAGTACAGTCTGTGGTCTCTTCTCTCCAGATAGTAAGATAGTGCATGGGCTTTTTTCATGTTGAGTCTGGCCCAGTTTTTCATGTTGAGTCTGGCCCAGTTTTTCATGTTGAGTCTGGCCCAGTTTTTCATGTTGAGTCTGGCCCAGTTTTTCATGTTGAGTCTGGCCCCGTTTTTCATGTTGAGTCTGGCCCAGTTTTTCATGTTGAGTCTGGCCCAGTTTTTCATGTTGAGTCTGGCCCAGTTTTCATGTTGAGTCTGGCCCAGTTTTTCATGTTGAGTCTGGCCCAGTGTTTCATGTTGAGTCTGGCCCAGTTTTTCATGTTGAGTCTGGCCCAGTGTTTCATGTTGAGTCTGGCCCAGTTTTCATGTTGAGTCTGGCCCAGTTTTCATGTTGAGTCTGGCCCAGTTTTCATGTTGAGTCTGGCCCAGTTTTTCATGTTGAGTCTGGCCCAGTTTTTCATGTTGAGTCTGGCCCAGTTTTCATGTTGAGTCTGGCCCAGTTTTCATGTTGAGTCTGGCCCAGTTTTCATGTTGAGTCTGGCCCAGTTTTTCATGTTGAGTCTGGCCCAGTTTTCATGTTGAGTCTGGCCCAGTTTTCATGTTGAGTCTGGCCCAGTTTTCATGTTGAGTCTGGCCCAGTTTTTCATGTTGAGTCTGGCCCAGTGTTTCATGTTGAGTCTGGCCCAGTTTTTCATGTTGAGTCTGGCCCAGTTTTCATGTTGAGTCTGGCCCAGTTTTTCATGTTGAGTCTGGCCCAGTGTTTCATGTTGAGTCTGGCCCAGTTTTCATGTTGAGTCTGGCCCAGTGTTTCATGTTGAGTCTGGCCCAGTTTTTCATGTTGAGTCTGGCCCAGTGTTTTAGTGAAAAATAGAACAAAGGCATGTAAGCGGAATCGATTTCCAGAAACTAGCTGAGCCTTTCTGAGCTGTCATCCAGAGACCAGTGTCGCCTGGGGAGACCAGAGAGAGAGAGGGAGAGAGAGCTGGGATGGGATGGCAGAAAGACAGGGCGGTTTGTATTAAACCCATCAGAAGCCCTGGTCACAGTGATAAGCCTGTCGACACTGGCCAAATAGGACAGCACTGTAGAATGCATACAGCACATAGGCTGTCATGGCACAGAGGCCACAGACTAGCTAAATTGGACAGCACAGAATGTTCAGAACACTGATCACAGAACACAGTACACACCCAGTGGCACAGAGGCAACCCAATATCTACTGTTTACAGTATGTCTTAAGGAATGCATAAATTGTCAATTGTCTTTCAAGAGAGCTCCGTGCTGTTCATCATCTGTCCATTTCTACTCTCACAATAGGACTAAACCACTGTTAATTTAGTATGTCCTTTAAATCACCCTGAGTTATGTGAGTGACATTGAGGATTGACAGGGGAGAGAGATGGATTGGTTTTAACCAACTGGCTGGACTTTCCTCCAGTCTGTCTGTCTCCCAAGCAGACCTGGGTTTAAATACTATTTGAAACCTTTCAAATACTTTTAGCGTTTGTTCTACCGTATAGTCTCCCTGGAGTGCCAGGTGGGCCGGGTTTGCACTTTTAGGACTATATCACTGGTTCCCAGATAAGGTATTTTGAATGATTAAAAATAGTATCTGAACCCAGGTCTGCTAG
>NC_052320.1:10624699-10644699 GCF_016432855.1 Salvelinus namaycush | reverse complement strand
CAGTGCCCATAGGGCACCCCCACGAACCTGATACTACCATACAACCCCTCACCCCCACGGGCCTGATACTACCCTACAACCCCTCACCCCCACGGGCCTGATACTACCCTACCTCTCACCCCCACGGGCCTGATACTACACTACAACCTCTCACCCCCAAGGGCCTGATACTACCATACAACCTCTCACCCCCACGGGCCTGATACTACACTACAACCTCTCACCCCCACGGGCCTGATACTACCATACAACCCCTCACCCCCACGGACCTGATACTACACTACAACCTCTCACCCCCACGGGCCTGATACTACACTACAACCTCTCACCCCCAAGGGCCTGATACTACCATACAACCTCTCACCCCCACGGGCCTGATACTACACTACAACCTCTCACCCCCACGGACCTGATACTACCCTACAACCTCTCACCCCCACGGACCTGATACTACACTACAACCTCTCACCCCCACGGACCTGATACTACCATACAATCCCTCACCCCCACGGACCTGATACTACACTACAACCTCTCACCCCCAAGGGCCTGATACTACCATACAACCTCTCACCCCCACGGGCCTGATACTACCCTACAACCTCTCACCCCCACGGACCTGATACTACACTACAACCTCTCACCCCCACAGACCTGATACTACCATACAATCCCTCACCCCCACGGACCTGATACTACACTACAACCTCTCACCCCCACGGGCCTGATACTACACTACAACCTCTCACCCCCAAGGGCCTGATACTACGATACAACCTCTCACCCCCACGGACCTGATACTACACTACAACCCCTCACCCCCACGGACCTGATACTACCATACAACCTCTCACCCCCACGGACCTGATACTACCATACAACCTCTCACCCCCACGGACCTGATAGTACACTACAACCTCTCACCCCCACGGGCCTGATACTACACTACAACCTCTCACCCCCAAGGGCCTGATACTACGATACAACCTCTCACCCCCACGGGCCTGATACTACACTACAACCTCTCACCCCCACGGACCTGATACTACCCTACAACCTCTCACCCCCACGGACCTGATACTACACTACAACCCCTCACCCCCACGGACCTGATACTACACTACAATCTCTCACCCCCACGGACCTGATACTACCATACAATCCCTCACCCCCACGGACATGATACTACACTACAACCTCTCACCCCCACGGGCCTGATACTACCATACAACCTCTCACCCCCACGGACCTGATACTACCCTACAACCCCTCACCCCCACGGGCCTGATACTACCATAGAACCTCTCACCCCCACGGACCTGATACTACCATACAACCTCTCACCCCCACGGACCTGATACTACCCTACAACCCCTCACCCCCACGGACCTGATACTACCCTACAACCCCTCACCCCCACGGACCTGATACTACCATACAACCTCTCACCCCCACGGACCTGATACTACCCTACAACCCCTCACCCCCACGGACCTGATACTACCCTACAACCCCTCACCCCCACGGACCTGATACTACCATACAACCTCTCACCCCCACGGACCTGATACTACCCTACAACCCCTCACCCCCACGGACCTGATACTACCCTACAACCCCTCACCTCCACGGACCTGATACTACCATACAACCTCTCTCCCCCACGGACCCGATACTACCCTACAACCCCCCACCCCCACGGACCTGATACTACCCTACAACCCCCCACCCCCACGGACCTGATACTACCCTACAACCCCCCACCCCCACGGACCCGATACTACCCTACAACCCCCCACCCCCACGGACCTGATACTACCCTACAACCCCTCACCTCCACGGACCTGATACTACCATACAACCTCTCTCCCCCACGGACCCGATACTACCCTACAACCCCCCACCCCCACGGACCTGATACTACCCTACAACCCCTCACCCCCACGGATCTGATACTACCATACAACCTCTCTCTCCCACGGACCCGATACTACCCTACAACCCCTCACCCCCACGGACCTGATACTACCCTACAACCCCTCACCCCCACGGACCTGATACTACCCTACAACCCCTCACCCCCACGGACCTGATACTACCATACAACCTCTCACCCCCACGGACCTGATACTACACTACAACCCCTCACCCCCACGGACCTGATACTACCCTACAACCCCTCACCCCCACGGACCTGATACTACCCTACAACCCCTCACCCCCACGGACCTGATACTACCATACAACCCCCCACCCCCACGGACCTGATACTACCCTACAACCCCTCACCCCCACGGACCTGATACTACCATACAACCTCTCTCCCCCACGGACCCGATACTATCCTACAACCCAATACCAAAATTATGGATCTTTCTTGTCATATTTACAAATGCTTGCACACAGCATGCTAGAAATTAAGAGCTAATGTTCAAAACCTTAAATATAGTATAAAGCCTCTACTTCTGCAACAACAGCAGCTCAAAAGCTATATTGAAACAGCTGATAAGCATTTTTGAATGAACAGATCATTGAAACATTGAGAAACAGCTGATTTACTGTAAATTGTGTAAAATAGACCAACCACAGCTGATTCCAATCTCAATCGGAGACATAGCCAGGTGTTGAAGTTCTTTCAATTACATGAACATACACAGTAAAAAAGGGACTCTGGATTGATTTTGTTCAATGTGGATACAGAACAACACAGAACAACAGAGAGAGAACAAATCATCTCTGGATGAGGGAGAGGAGTAGTTGGACCAGGGAGAGGAGTAGTTGGATCAGGGAGAGGAGAAGCTGGACCAGGCAGAGGAGTAGCTGGACCAGGGAGAGGAGTAGCTGGACCAGACAGAGGAGTAGCTGGACCAGGGAGAGGAGTAGCTGGACCAGGGAGAGGAGTAGTTGGACCAGGGAGAGGAGTAGCTGGACCAGGCAGAGGAGTAGCTGGACCAGGCAGAGGAGTAGCTGGACCAGGCAGAGGAGTAGTTGGACCAGGGGGAGGCGTAGATGGACCAGGGAGAGGAGTAGCTGGACCAGGCAGAGGAGTAGCTGGACCAGGGAGAGGAGTAGTTGGTCCAGGGATAGGAGTAGATGGACCAGGCAGAGGAGTAGCTGGACCAGGGAGAGGAGTAGTTGGACCAGGGAGCGGAGTAGTTGGACCAGGGATAGGAGTAGTTGGACCAGAACCAGGGAGAAGTAGAGGTAGGGGGAGAGGAGTAAGAATGTGTGATGGTGTTCAAAGGAGAGTAACAGCTGTGGTCACTGATGAAATAAGAGCCACTATCAAAGACCATGAGATAAACCATGGTCTATCACTGAGAGAGACTGGTGAAAGAGTCCCGCCTAATAACATGGTCTATCACTGAGAGAGGCTGGTTAAAGAGTCCCGCCTAATAACATGGTCTATCACTGAGAGAGGCTGGTTAAAGAGTCCAGTCTAATAACATGGTCTATCACTGAGAGAGACTGGTGAAAGAGTCCAGCCTAATACCATGGTCTATCACTGAGAGAGACTGGTGAAAGAGTCCAGCCTAATAACATGGTCTATCACTGAGAGAGGCTGGTGAAAGAGTCCAGCCTAATAACATGGTCTATCACTGAGAGAGGCTGGTTAAAGAGTCACGCCTAATAACATGGTCTATCACTGAGAGAGGCTGGTTAAAGAGTCCCGCCTAATAACATGGTCTATCACTGAGAGAGGCTGGTGAAAGAGTCCAGCCTAATAACATGGTCTATCACTGAGAGAGACTGGTGAAAGAGTCCAGCCTAATAACATGGTCTATCACTGAGAGAGGCTGGTGAAAGAGTCCAGCCTAATAACATGGTCTATCACTGAGAGAGACTGGTGAAAGAGTCCAGCCTAATAACATGGTCTATCACTGAGAGAGACTGGTGAAAGAGTCCAGCCTAATAACATGGTCTATCGCTGAGAGAGGCTGGTTAAAGAGTCCAGTCTAATACCATGGTATATCACTGAGAGAGACTGGTGAAAGAGTCCAGCCTAATAACATGGTCTATCACTGAGAGATACTGGTGAAAGAGTCCAGCCTAATACCATGGTCTATCACTGAGAGATACTGGTGAAAGAGTCAAGCCTAATACCATGGTCTATCACTGAGAGATACTGGTGAAAGAGTCCAGCCTAATACCATGGTCTATCACTGAGAGATACTGGTGAAAGAGTCCAGCCTAATACCATGGTCTATCACTGAGAGATACTGGTGAAAGAGTCCAGCCTAATACCATGGTCTATCACTGAGAGATACTGGTGAAAGAGTCCAGCCTAATACCATGGTCTATCACTGAGAGATACTGGTGAAAGAGTCCAGCCTAATACCATGGTCTATCACTGAGAGATACTGGTGAAAGAGTCCAGCCTAATAACATGGTCTATCACTGAGAGAGGCTGGTTAAAGAGTCCCGCCTAATAACATGGTCTATCACTGAGAGAGGCTGGTTAAAGAGTCCAGTCTAATAACATGGTCTATCACTGAGAGAGACTGGTGAAAGAGTCCAGCCTAATACCATGGTCTATCACTGAGAGAGACTGGTGAAAGAGTCCAGCCTAATAACATGGTCTATCACTGAGAGAGGCTGGTGAAAGAGTCCAGCCTAATAACATGGTCTATCACTGAGAGAGGCTGGTTAAAGAGTCACGCCTAATAACATGGTCTATCACTGAGAGAGGCTGGTTAAAGAGTCCCGCCTAATAACATGGTCTATCACTGAGAGAGGCTGGTGAAAGAGTCCAGCCTAATAACATGGTCTATCACTGAGAGAGACTGGTGAAAGAGTCCAGCCTAATAACATGGTCTATCACTGAGAGAGGCTGGTGAAAGAGTCCAGCCTAATAACATGGTCTATCACTGAGAGAGACTGGTGAAAGAGTCCAGCCTAATAACATGGTCTATCACTGAGAGAGACTGGTGAAAGAGTCCAGCCTAATAACATGGTCTATCGCTGAGAGAGGCTGGTTAAAGAGTCCAGTCTAATACCATGGTATATCACTGAGAGAGACTGGTGAAAGAGTCCAGCCTAATAACATGGTCTATCACTGAGAGATACTGGTGAAAGAGTCCAGCCTAATACCATGGTCTATCACTGAGAGATACTGGTGAAAGAGTCCAGCCTAATACCATGGTCTATCACTGAGAGATACTGGTGAAAGAGTCCAGCCTAATACCATGGTCTATCACTGAGAGATACTGGTGAAAGAGTCCAGCCTAATACCATGGTCTATCACTGAGAGAGACTGGTGAAAGAGTCCAGCCTAATACCATGGTCTATCACTGAGAGATACTGGTGAAAGAGTCCAGCCTAATACCATGGTCTATCACTGAGAGATACTGGTGAAAGAGTCCAGCCTAATACCATGGTCTATCACTGAGAGATACTGGTGAAAGAGTCCAGCCTAATAACATGGTCTATCACTGAGAGATACTGGTGAAAGAGTCCAGCCTAATACCATGGTCTATCACTGAGAGATACTGGTGAAAGAGTCCAGCCTAATACCATGGTCTATCACTGAGAGATACTGGTGAAAGAGTCCAGCCTAATACCATGGTCTATCACTGAGAGAGACTGGTGAAAGAGTCCAGCCTAATACCATGGTCTAACACTGAGAGAGACTGGTGATAGCGTCCAGCCTAATAACATGGTCTATCTATGAGAGAGACTGGTGAAAGAGTCCAGCCTAATAACATGGTCTATCACTGAGAGAGACTGGTGAAAGAGTCCAGCCTAATAACATGGTCTATCGCTGAGAGAGGCTGGTTAAAGAGTCCAGTCTAATACCATGGTATATCACTGAGAGAGACTGGTGAAATAGTCCAGCCTAATAACATGGTCTATCACTGAGAGATACTGGTGAAAGAGTCCAGCCTAATACCATGGTCTATCACTGAGAGATACTGGTGAAAGAGTCCAGCCTAATACCATGGTCTATCACTGAGAGATACTGGTGAAAGAGTCCAGCCTAATACAATGGTCTCACTGAGAGAGACTGGTGAAAGAGTCCAGCCTAATACCATGGTCTATCACTGAGAGAGACTGGTGATAGCGTCCAGCCTAATAACATAGTCTATCTATGAGAGAGACTGGTGAAAGAGTCCAGCCTAATCTCAGACGGTCAACCGTGGCTTCCATTATCCGGAATTTTCAACAAACCAACAGGTAAGTAATGCATTTCACAAGGGCTTCTTCTAACATTACTGTTGTTATGTCACACTGTAACTGTAGGCCACCAGACCCAATGCAAATACATATGTTGTATTTTTGTTCCTCTAAAGGACGCAACGTCTTCCTCCCTCTGGGGGAAGAGGAAAGCTCCTCAGTGAAGACCAAGAGCCATTGTAGGATTGGTCATTGCTGACAATGCAATAAAACTGAGAGAAATTCAGACCAGAATTGTAGAGAACAACCTGGTATTTCACAATGTGGAAAGCATCAGCCTGACTACCATTGGCTCGGACTCTGACCAAACACAGAGTTTGAATGAAACAGTTGTGCACAGTTCCTTTTGAAAGGAACAGTGAGCGGGTCAAGGAACTCCGGCACCAATACGTCCAGGTACGGTGTCTATCCAATATGTCTTGTTCTATAGTGAGTTTTACACTATGCTACTCTACATGTAAACATGGGTTACAGTACATACAGTAGGACATACTGAAAAGCATTTACACATACTGTGTTTTCTTTCAGAGAGTCATGGAGTTGGAGGCTAATCAGATGAAATAATTAATATAGATGAGGCAGGGTTTAACCTGGGAAAAACACGTCGGCGGGGAAGAAACGTCATGGCGAAAAGGGCCACCGTTGATGTGCCGGGTCAGAGAGGAGCAAATATCACAATGTGTGCTGCAGTCTCCAGTGCTGGTTTGGCCCTGCAGAAATGTCAGATTGGTCCCTACAACATTGAGCGCCGCCTTTTGTTTTTAGATGACCTCCACCAACAACTGGTGCCAGAAGCAGAAAGGGAACAGGTGGGAGGAAACATCAGGACATTAGTGATTGCATGGGACAATGTAGCATTCCACCATTCACATGCAATCACAAACTGGTTTGCAGCCCATCCAAGAATGGTTTCCCTTTTCCTCCCCCCCTACTCGCCTTTCCTCAACCCCATTGAGGAATTTGTACAGGCCAGTCAAGTTCTTCCACACCGATCTCGACAAACCATTTCTGTATAGACCTCACTTTGTGCACGGGGGTATTGTCATGCTGAAACAGGGAAGGGCCTTCCCCAAACTGTTGCCACAAAGTTGGAAGCACAGAATCGTATAGAAAGTCAATGTATGCTGTAGCGTTAAGATTTCCCTTCACTGGAACTAAGGGGTCTAGCCCGAACTATCAAAAACAGACCCAGACCATTATTCCTCCTCCACCAAACTTTACAGTTGGCACTATGCATTCGGGCAGGTAGCGTTCTCCTGGCATCCGCCTAACCCAGATTTGTCCGTTGGACTGCCAGATGGTGAAGCGTGACTCATCACTCCAGAGAATGTGTTTCCACTGCTCCAATGGAGCCGACGCTTGGCATTGCGCATGGTGATCTTAGGCTTGTGTGCGACTGCTCGACCATGGAAACCCATTTCAAGAAGCTCCCGACAAACAGTTATTGCGCTGACGTTGCTTTCAGAGGTAGTTTGGAACTCGGTAGTGAGTGTTGCAACTGAGGACAGACCATTTTTATGCACTGCAAGCTTCAGCACTCGACGGTCCTGTTCTGTGATCTTGTGTAGCCTACCACTACGCAGATGAGCCGTTGTTGCTCTTAGACGTTTCAAGTTCACAATAACAGCACATATAGTTGACCAGGGCAGCTCTAGCAGGGCAGAAATTTGATGAAATTATTTGTTTGAAAGGTGGCATCATATGACGGTGCCACGTTAAAAGTCACTGAGCTCTTCAGTAAGGCAATTCTACTGTCAATGTTTGTCTATGGAGATTGCATGGCTGTGTCCTTTATACCCCTGTTAGCAACGGGTGTGGCTGAAATAGCCAAATCCACTAATTTGAAGTAGTGTCCACATACTTTTGCATATAACGCGTAACTTATTGAGAACAGATTCTCTTTTAACATAAAGATCTGACAACTATCTAATCCATGCATGTATGAACAACAATTTAACAATTGGTGCCTGTGACCCTTTGATACTTGTTTTTGTTTTAACACGTGTCTTCTGATAGATGCGTCGTATGATCATTCCAACCAGAACTCTCCTGAACCAACCAGAACCTGTGCCCCTCATCCACTCCAGTGCCCTGATAGGCTGCCTCTGGAAGAATTTTCCAGGGTCTTCCAGGTGGTGTGTGTCTGATATTCCCCAGCCCAACGGCCTGAGAGAGTGGTGTACTTCAAATTGCTTCAAATGTGTACATGAAAGACAGACAGAGAGGTCTGTGTTTTCCTAGCAGGGTGGGTTCTTGGATTCCATCACACTAGGATATTACCTTAGGGTGCTCTCCTTATATTCTCTCTCTCTCTGTTTCTCTCTCTCTCTCTCTCAATACCTTGAGGATAAAGTGGGCAGCAGCAGGGGAAGGTAGTGATTGACATCTGAAAGGCTGGAGAGGTGCTCAGGCATGCTGTGCTGAGGAGAGGGAGAGAGAGAGAGAGAGGAGAAAGAGAGCGAGAGAGAGAGAGACTGCACACAGAGAGGTCGGGGGCTCGGTAGCTTTTACTCAGCTGTTGCCACCCACACCCATCACAATCCCCGACATACACGCCTTTCATCGCCTCATGTGAAAAGGATATTGTTTTGTCTGTTATTTGAGACTTGTTTAATGGACGCCTGCTTTACTTTACTGACTCTCAGAGTTTGGAACCATGACATCATCTAAAGCAACAAATAATCAACACAATGTTATGGAACTGCTCCATTCGAGGGGGTTTAAATGCGGAAGACACATTTCAGTTGAATGCATTCGGTTGTGTAACTGACTAGGTATCCCCCTTTCCCTTTCCTTTCTTTACCTCATTGCCTCTTATTTCAAACAGATGAATACATGTTCAATTAAAATTGAGCATTTTCTGTTTCAAATGTAATAATGACACACACACTCGTGGATGATTGGGTATACACACACACACACACACACACACACACACACACACACACACACACACACACACACACACACACACACACACACACACACACACACACACACACACACACACACACACACACACACACATTTGAGTAACATCACTTACAGAGTGCGGCCATTTCTTCAGGGAGGTCCGTGCTGAACCTCCCAAACAGTCTGCTATTGGCCAGCAGGTCGAAGGGGGAGTGGTTCCGCATGGAGTTGAAGGCAAATGGGTAGACAGCCGGTGGAAACCCTGTCATGTGACCCACCTGCCGCTCCCTGTTGGTAGCCATGGTAACAGAGAGGAGAGGAGTACCTAGAAGGCTGGTGGTATCCCAGATAGACCCTCTGTCTCAGGCCGTTGGGCTGGGGAATATCAGACACACACCACCTGGAAGACCCTGGAAAATTCTTCCAGAGGCAGCCTACCAGGGCACTGGAGTGGATGAGGGGCACAGGTTCTGGTTGGTTCAGGAGAGTTCTGGTTGGAATGATCATACGACGCATCTATCAGAAGACACACAAAGAGGAACATTGTTTTTCCGATCTACACAGTGAAGAATAACTACTTCATCATGTTGTCACATTAAGTAATGATAACAGTTGGAGTATTGTCCAAATGTTCTTTATGTTCTACAAACACTGTTCACCTTACATCAACTCTGAGGATTGATATTTCTGGAACACTGAACAGTTTATTCCAAACAAGCAATTTCAGAGGGATGTGCAAACTACAACACAATGGTAAAAACAGGTATGGGGGAGGGAAGAGTGACATATCAACACAGAGAGATATGAGAAACTGTGAGAGTTGAACAGTGACATATCAACACAGAGAGATATGAGAAACTGTGAGAGTTGAACAGTGACATATCAACACAGAGAGATATGAGAAACTGTGAGAGTTGAACAGTGACATATCAACACAGAGAGATATGAGAAACTGTGAGAGTTGAACAGTGACATATCAACACAGAGAGATATGAGCAACTGTGAGAGTTGAACAGTGACATATCAACACAGAGAGATATGAGCAACTGTGAGAGTTGAACAGTGACATATCAACACAGAGAGATATGAGAAACTGTGAGAGTTGAACAGTGACATATCAACACAGAGAGATATGAGAAACTGTGAGAGTTGAAGAGTGACATATCAACACAGAGAGATATGAGAAACTGTGAGAGTTGAAGAGTGACATATCAACACAGAGAGATATGAGAAACTGTGAGAGTTGAAGAGTGACATATCAACACAGAGAGATATGAGAAACTGTGAGAGTTGAAGAGTGACATACCAACACAGAGAGATATGAGAAACTGTGAGAGTTGAAGAGTGACATATCAACACAGAGAGATATGAGAAACTGTGAGAGTTGAAGAGTGACATATCAACACAGAGAGATATGAGAAACTGTGAGAGTTGAAGAGTGAGTAGTAGAAGGAAGAGCAAAAAAATGGACTGAAGAGAATAAAATAAGAAGTTTCAAAAACGTTAACTGGAGAGAAGGAGGGAGGGAGGGGGCACTTGTTTGTGCAGTTTTGAAAGGCTTCCATAATTTTGCAGTGATTCCAGGCTATGCCATATGATTTAAATCAGCAGAACTCCACAATAAAGAGGCTCTCTGTTCATTCTGCCAACCCAGCACAGCAGCCTGCCTCTCTGTCTCACAGCTCTCTGCCTCACTGCCTCACAGCTCTCTGTCTCACTGCCTCACAGCTCTCTGCCTCACAGCTCTCTGTCTCACAGCTCTCTGCCTCACTGCCTCACAGCTCTCTGTCTCACTGCCTCACAGCTCTCTGTCTCACAGCTCTCTGTCTCACAGCTCTCTGCCTCACTGTCTCACAGCTCTCTGCTTCACAGCTCTCTGTCTCACTGCCTCACAGCTCTCTGCCTCACAGCTCTCTGCCTCACAGCTCTCTGCCTCTTTGCCTCACAGCTCTCTGCCTCACTGCTTCACAGCTCTCTGCCTCACAGCTCTCTGCCTCACTACCTCACAGCTCTCTGTCTCACAGCTCTCTGCCTCACTGCCTCACAGCTCTCTGTCTCACAGCCTCACAGCTCTCTGTCTCACAGCTCTCTGTCTCACAGCTCTCTGCCTCACTGTCTCACAGCTCTCTGCCTCACAGCTCTCTGTCTCACTGCCTCACAGCTCTCTGCCACTCAGCTCTCTGCCTCTTTGCCTCACAGCTCTCTGCCTCACTGCCTCACAGCTCTCTGCCTCACAGCTCTCTGCCTCACTACCTCACCGCTCTCTGTCTCACAGCTCTCTGCCTCACCTCTTCACAGCTCTCTGTCTCACAGCTCTCTGTCTCACAGCTCTCTGCCTCACTGTCTCACAGCTCTCTGCCTCACAGCTCTCTGTCTCACTGCCTCACAGCTCTCTGTCTCACAGCTCTCTGTCTCACTGTCTCACAGCTATCTGCCTCACAGCTCTCTGTCTCACTGCCTCACAGCTCTCTGTCTCACAGCTCTCTGCCTCACAGCTCTCTGCCTCACTGTCTCACAGCTATCAGCCTCACAGCTCTCTGCCTCACTGTCTCACAGCTCTCTGTCTCACAGCTCTCTGCCTCACTACCTCACAGCTCTCTGTCTCACAGCTCTCTGCCTCACTGCCTCACAGCTCTCTGTCTCACAGCCTCACAGCTCTGTCTCACAGCTCTCTGCCTCACTGTCTCACAGCTCTCTGCCTCACAGCTCTCTGCCTCACTGTCTCACAGCTCTCTGCCTCACAGCTCTCTGCCTCACTACCTCACAGCTCTCTGCCTCACTACCTCACAGCTCTCTGCCTCACAGCTCTCTGCCTCACAGCTCTCTGCCTCACTACCTCACAGCTCTCTGTCTCACAGCTCTCTGCCTCACTGCCTCACAGCTCTCTGCTTCAGAGCTCTCTGCCTCAGAGCTCTCTGCCTCACTGCCTCACAGCACTCTGCCTCAAAGCCCTCTGCCTCACAGCTCTCTGCCTCTCTGCCTCTCAGCTCTCTGCCTCACTGCCTCACAGCTCTCTGCCTCACAGCTCTCTGCCTCACTGCCTCACAGCTCTCTGCCTCACTGCCTCACAGCTATCTGCCTTACTGCCTCACAGCTATCTGCCTTACTGCCTCACAGCTCTCTGCCTTACTGCCTCACAGCTATCTGCTTCACAGCTATCTGCTATCAGCTATCTCTCTCTGCCTCACTCTCTGCCTCACAGCAGCCCCTCTGCCCTCTGCCTCGATCCCCCAGGACCAAAAGCCTAGACACAGGGTTCAACATATGAGGCACGGAGAAAGAGAGAGAGTGAGAGAGAGAGAAATAAATAGAGAGAAGCCCAATGGTTGCCTGCCTAAGTGCTTATGCATATTCCTCCATTTCTAACTCTCCATCTTTCTTTTACTTGAGTCAGCCCAATGTACACATCTAGTTTATCAGCTCCAGCCTGTATACACCCTCCTCCTCAGCCCCAGGTAAAATAAAGCACACAAGTACGGTGGACAGTCTTGTCGCTGGAAGAGTGCCATAAAGTCTCTATCTCTATCTCGGAGCTTAGCGCTGTGCACCCAGAGTCATTTTATGAGTGGTTGGTGTCAGATGCTTGTTTTTGAAACAGCACAGCCAAGGAATTCAGATAGAGCTGCTTTTTTTGGAACGGCTGTGATTTGTGAACCAGGGGGAAACAGAGTCCAGACTGAGGAAAACTCTGGGTAATGAATACAGAGCAGGAACTAAAGAGGAAAAAATCATATCTGAGGCTGAATTGCTGAACTGAGCAGAATGCAGTACTGCACAGACAGACAGACAGACAGACAGACAGACAGACAGACAGACAGACAGACAGACAGACAGACAGACAGACAGACAGACAGACAGACAGACAGACAGACAGACAGACAGACAGACAGACAGACAGACAGACAGACAGACAGACAGACAGACAGACAGACAGACAGACAGACAGACAGACAGACAGACAGACAGACAGATAGATAGATAGATAGATAGATAGATAGATAGACACAGAGAGAGAGAGAGAGAGAGAGAGAGAGAGAGAGAGAGAGAGACCGACAGAGTGTATATATAAACACTACCGTTCAAAAGTTTGGGGTCACTTAGAAATGTCCTTGTTTTCCATGAAAAAATACGTGAAATGAGTTGCAAAATGATATGAAATATAGTCAAGGTTAAAAATAATGATTTTTAATTTAAATAATAATTGTGTCCTTCAAACTTTGCTTTCGTTAAAGAATCCTCCATTTGCAGCAATTACAGCCTTGCAGACCTTTGGCATTCTAGTTGTCAATTTGTTGAGGGAATCTGAAGAGATTTCACACCATGTTTCCTGAAGCACCTCCCAGAAATTGGATTGGTTGATGGGCACTTCTTACGTACCATGCGGTCAAGCTGCTCCCACAACAGCTCAATAGGGTTGAGATCCGGTGATTGTGCTGGCCACTCCATTATAGACAGAATACCAGCTGACTGCTTCTTCCCTAAATAGTTATTGCATAGTTTGGAGCTGTGGTTTGGGTCATTGTCCTGCTGTAGGAGGAAATTGGCTCCAATTAATTGCCGTCCACAGGGTATGGCATGGCGTTGAAAAATGGAGTGATAGCCTTCCTTCTTCAAGATATCCTTTACCCTGTACAAATTTCTAACTTTACCACCACCAAACCACCCCCAGACCATCACATTGCCTCCACCATGCATGACAAAAGTACTCCTCCAGCATCTTTTCATTTTTTCTGCGTCTCACGAATGTTCTTTGTGATTGAAATGAATTGAATTTATTTTGGGCAACAGACATATCCGAACACTTCAAACTTAGATTTGTCTGTCCATAACACTTTTTTCCAATCTTCCTCTGTCTAGTGTCTGTGTTCATTTGCCCATCTTAATCTTTTATTTTTATTGGCCAGTCTGAGATGTGGCTTTTTCTTTGCAACTCTGCCTTAGAAGGCCAACATCCCTGAGTCGCCTCTTCACTGTTGACGTTGAGACTGGTGTTTTGCGGGTACTATTTAATGAAACTGCCAGTTGAGGACTTGTGAGGTGTCTGTTTATCAAACTAGACACTCTAATGTACTTGTCCTCTTGCTCAGTTGTCCCCCGGGGCCTCCCACGCCTCTTTTTATTCTGGTTAGAGCCAGTTTGCGCTGTTCTGTGAAGTACACAGTGTTGTACGAGATCTTCAGTTTCTTGGCAATTTCTCGCATGGAATAGCTTTCATTTCTCAGAACAATAATAGACTGATGAGTTTCAGAAGAAAGGTCTTTGTTTCTGGCCATTTTGAGCCTGTAATCGAACCCACAAATGCTGATACTCCAGACACTCAACTAGTCTAAAGAAGGCCAGTTTTGTTGCTACTTTAATCTGCACAACCGTTTTCAGCTGCGCTAACATAATTGAAAAAGGGTTTTCTAATGATTAATTAGCCTTTTAAAATGATAAACTTGGATTAGCTAACACAACGTGCCATTGGAACACAAGAGTGATGGTTGCTGACAATGGGCCTCTGTACGCCTATGTAGATATTCCATTAAAAAATAAGCCGTTTCCAGCTACAATAGTCATTTACAACATTAACAATGTCTACACTGTATTTCCGATCAATTTGATGTTATTTTAATGGACAAAAATTGTGCTTTTCTTTTGGTCCACTCACCAACAAAGATTCACAAAATTTGACAAACACCTAATTGAGACTCCACATGCAGAATTCTGCAAAAATATCCTCCGTGTACAACGTAGAACACCAAATAATGCATGCAGAGCAGAATTAGGCCGATACCCGCGAATGATCAAAATCCAGAAAAGAGCTGTTAAATTCTACAACCACCTTAATGGAAGCGATTCCCAAACCTCCCATAACAAAGCCATCACCTACAGAGAGAGATGAACCTGGAGAAGAGGCCCCTAAGCAAGCTGGTCCTGGGGCTCTGTTCACAAACACAAACACATCCCACAGAGCCCCAGGACAGCAACACAATTAGACCCAACCAAATCATGAGAAAACAAAAAGAGAATTACTTGTCACATTGGAAAGAAGTAACATAAAAACGGAGCAAACTAGAATGCTATTTGGCCCTAAACAGAGAGTACACAGTGGCAGAACACCTGACCACTGTGACTGACCCAAACCTAAGGAAAGCTTTGACTATGTACAGACTCAGTGAGCATAGCCTTGCTATTGAGAAAGGCCGCCGAAGGCAGACCAGGCTCTCAAGAGAAGACAGGCTATGTGCACACTGCCCACAAAATGAGGTGGAAACTGAGCTGCACTTCCTAACCTCCTGCCAATGTATGACCATATTAGAGACACATATTTCCCTCAGATAACACAGATTCACAAAGAATTCGAAAACAAACCCGATTTTGATAAACTCCCGTATCTACTGGGTGAAATACTACAGTGTGCCGTCACAGCAGCAAGATGTGTGACCTGTTGCCACAAGACAAACCCATATTTATTTATTTCCCTTTTGTACTTTAACCATTTGCACATCGTTACAACACTGTATATGACATTTGTAATGTCTTTATTCTTTTGGAACTTCTGTAAGTATGTTTACTGTTCATTTTTATTGTTTATTTCACTTTTGTATATTATCTACTTCACTTGCTTTGGTAATGTTAACATATGTTTCCAATGCCAATAAAGCCCCTTGATTTGAATTTAATTGAGATGCAGGCACAGTGACAGTCTGGCCACTGGGGGGCACTAAGCAGTGGCTGTCTGCCTAGAAAACACTGAAATCTTTCACATACTACCACACACACACACACACACACACACACACACACACACACACACACACACACACACACACACACACACACACACACACACACCACACACACACCACACACACACACACACACACACACACACACACACACACACACACACACACACACACACACACACACACACACACACACACACACACACACACACACACACACACACACACACACACACACACACACACACACACACACACACACACACACACTGCCCTCTCTTTCTCTCTCTCTCCTCTCCTCTCTTTCTGACTCTTTCTCTTTCAACAGAGCCAGTTAATTACACTCTAGTGCTGCAGGCAGCTTCAAACCACCACTAATTTAGAGTTCCATTAAAGTAAACTGTTCCACATGTGTCTCCAGAGCAGAGGGAGGGAGGAAGGGAGGGAGGGAGGGAGGGAGGGAGGGAGGCAGGCAGGCAGACAGACAGGCAGGCAGGCAGGCAGGCAGGCAGGCAGGCAGGCAGGCAGGCAGGCAGGCAGGCAGGCAGGCAGGCAGGCAGGCAGGCAGGCAGGGAGGGAGGGAGGGAGGGAGGGAGGGAGGGAGGGAGGGAGGGAGGCAGGCAGGCAGGCAGGCAGGCAGGCAGGCAGGCAGGCAGGGGAGGGAGGGAGGGAGGGAGGGAGGGAGGGAGGGAGGGAGGGAGGGAGGGAGGGAGGCTGGGAGGGAGGCAGGGAGGGAGGCAGGGAGGGAGGGAGGGAGGGAGGGAGGGAGGGAGGGAGGGAGGGAGGGATAAAGACAGGCTTTCAGAGAGACTGGGTGGCAGGCAGGGAGTCTGGCAGGCAGTCAGGGAGACAGGTAGGGAGGGAGGAAAGGAGGCAGGCAGGTAGGGAGACAGGCAGCAAGGATCGGGTGGCAATGTTTCAGGAAGGAGCAACAGCCCCATAGGCTTTAGGCACCAACCCCATGCTGCCAAGACAGCCTCCATACTGCCAACAGCCTCCAAACTGCCAACACTCTCTCTCTCTCTTTCTCTCACCTTCAGTTTCTAACCAACCCCCTCTCTAAACCCAACTCTTAACCAGCAACTCCAAAACCCAATGAACATTCTCTTGTCAATCTACTCCTTCTTCCTCCTAAAACTACCCATCTCCCCGTCTACAGCCAACCTAACTCATAGCCACCCAGAACCCAGCGATCTCCCCCTCTCCTCTCCTCTGCTTGTAACCATGGAGCAGATTTCACAGTGTGCCTAATAGGGGAAGAGGTCCAGACTGGAAAAACGTCAACTTCTACAAACACAGTCCCATAATAATCTGTGTGTGCTGTGTGTGTCATAGTGGAAAAACTACCTTTGAAAATGCTCTCACTGTGTATGTGTGTGTGTGTGTGTGTGTGTGTGTGTGTGTGTGTGTGTGTGTGTGTGTGTGTGTGTGTGTGTGTGTGTGTGTGTGTGTGTGTGTGTGTGTGTGTGTCTCAGTCACCAGATCTCAAACCTGTTGAACACTTCTGGGAGATTTTGGAGTGACGCCTGCGGTGGAGTTTGTCATGGAGGAATGTTGTCACATCCCAGAGTTCCAGACACTTGGAGAATCTATGCCGCATTGAAGTTGTTCTGGCGGCTCCTCGTCGTGGCCCAACGCCCCGTTCAGACACTTTATTTTGTGTGTGAATACAGAAAGACACCATCACCACTTGACTGATGTGGTTTCCTCCAGATCTGTAGGATCAGGTAGGTTTGGTTCCTCCCAGCAGACTCACTATGTCTGTGACGCTCTGAGCCCGCGGCTTCGTCCCAAATGGCCCTCTATTCCATATAAAGTGCACCATAGCCCATAGGGCTCTGGTCCAATGCAGTGCACTATATAGAGAAAAGGGTGCTAGTTCAGACACAGCCCATCACATCAGATCTGTTGGAAGTCTCTGTCTCATGGGTGAATTGATGTGGTGCTGTTTCTGTCTCCTCCAGACTTCCTCTGGGATAATGTGCAGCACATGCCTGGCCCTGGCGTGTGTGTGTGCGTGTGCGTGCGTGTGTGCGTGTGTGTGTGTGTGCTTTAACAATCCTCCATCAAATCTTTCTTCTCTCCCAACTCTGATGGTCTTTATGGGCCTGGCCGAGCTCATGAGGTAGATACTCATACGGGGCACACACCGACACACACACACCGACACACACACCGACACACACACACACACACACACACACACACACACACACACACACACACACACACACACACACACACACACACACACACACACACACACACACACACACACACACACACACACACACACACACACACACACCCCTATGCTCCTTTGAGACAGCTCTTTGAAAGTCACTGAGATCTCTTCTTCTAGCCATGGTAGACAACATAATGGACAACTGGGCTTTTTTATACATGACCCTAAGCATGATGGGATGTTAATTCCTTAATTAACTCAGGAACCACACCTGTGTGGAAGCACCTGCTTTCAAAACATCCCTCATTTACTTATTTTGGCCATTACCTGTATCTCAACGCCTGCCTGTCACTACCTTGGCTTATGGCAAAACAGAAGGCAGTAGACATCTTAGTGGATAGGAAGAACGGAGATAAATAGTCAATAAAATAAAGAAAGAGGGAATATTAGTGAGAAAGAGGGAACAAAAGAAAGAAAGAAAATAATAACAATCCAGAATGAAAGAGAGGAAAAAGGAAGAAAACAAGGCCACCAGACCGGAGCGAACATTTACATTGTAGCCCAGTGAAGATGTATCCTTCCCCTCACTTCCTCTCTCCTCCCCTCACTTCCTCTCTCCTACCCTCACTTCCCCCTCTCCTCCCCTCACTTCCCCCTCTCTTTCTCCTCTCATCCCCTCTCCTCCCCTCACTTCCCCCTCTCCTCCCCTCACTTCCCCCTCTCTTTCTCCTCTCATCCCCTCTCCTCCCCTCACTTCCCCCTCTCTTCCCCTTTCTTCCCCTCTCTTCCCCTCTCATCCCCTCTTTTCCCCTCTCTTCCCATTTCTTCCCCTCTCCTCCCCTCTCTTCCCCTTTCCTCCCCTCTCTTCCCCTCTCCTCCCCTCTCTTCCCCTCTCCTCCCCTCTCTTCCCCTCTCCTTCCCTCTCTTCCCCTCTCTTCCCCTCTCCTCCCCTCTCTTCCCCTTTCCTTCCCTCTCTTCCCCTCTCTTTCCCTCTCTTCCCCTCTCTTCTCCTTTCCTTTCCTCTCTTTCCCTCTCTTCCCCTCACTTCCCCCTCTCTTCCCCTCTCCTCCCCTCTCTTCCCCTCTCTTCCCCTCTCTTCCCCTCTCCTTTCCTCTCTTTCCCTCTCTTCCCCTCTCTTCCCCTCTCTTCCCCTCTCATCCCCTCTCTTCCCCTCTCTTCCCCTCTCTTCTCCTCACTTCCCCCTCTCTTCTCCTTTCCTTTCCTCTCTTTCCCTCTCTTCCCCTCACTTCCCCCTCCCTTCCCCCTCTCTTCCCCTCTCCTCCCCTCTCTTCCCCTCTCCTCCCCTCTCTTCCCCTTTCCTTTCCCCTCTCCTCCCCTCTCTTCCCCTCTCCTTCCCTCTCTTCCCCTCTCTTCCCCTCTCCTCCCCTCTCTTCCCCTTTCCTTCCCTCTCTTCCCCTCTCTTTCCCTCTCTTCCCCTCTCTTCTCCTTTCCTTTCATCTCTTTCCCTCTCTTCCCCTCACTTCCCCCTCTCTTCCCCTCTCCTCCCCTCTCTTCCCCTCTCTTCCCCTCTCTTCCCCTTTCCTTTCCTCTCTTTCCCTCTCTTCCCCTCTCTTCCCCTCTCTTCCCCTCTCATCCCCTCTCTTCCCCTCTCTTCCCCTCTCTTCTCCTCACTTCCCCCTCTCTTCTCCTTTCCTTTCCTCTCTTTCCCTCTCTTCCCCTCACTTCCCCCTCACTTCCCCCTCTCTTCCCCTCTCCTCCCCTCTCTTCCCCTCTCCTCCCCTCTCTTCCCCTTTCCTTTCCTCTCTTTCCCACTCTTCCCCTCTCATCCCCTCTCTTCCCCTCTCCTCCTCTCTCCTCCCCTCTCTTACCCTCTCCTCCCCTCTCTTCCCCTTTCCTTTCCTCTCTTTCCCTCTCTTCCCCTCTCCTCCCCTCTCTTCCCCTCTCCTCCCCTCTCTTTTCCCTCTCTTCCCCTTTCCTTTCCTCTCTTTCCCTCTCTTCCCCTCTCCTCCCCTCTCTTCCCCTTTCCTTCCCTCTCT
>NC_052320.1:10612199-10619699 GCF_016432855.1 Salvelinus namaycush | reverse complement strand
AGGGAGTTACTCTGGGTTGGAGAAGAGTGTTGGTTTCAGCAGTGACGTAGTGAGAGAGAGGGAGGGAGTTACTCTGGGTTGGAGAAGAGTGTTGGTTTCAGCAGTGACGTAGTGAAAGAGAGGGAGGGAGTTACTCTGGGTTGGAGAAGAGTGTTGGTTTCAGCAGTGATGTAGTGATGTAGTGAGAGAGAGAGAGGGAGTTACTCTGGGTTGGAGAAGAGTGTTGGTTTCAGCAGTGATGTAGTGAGAGAGAGGGAGGGAGTTACTCTGGGTTGGAGAAGAGTGTTGGTTTCAGCAGTGATGTAGTGAGAAAGAGGGAGGGAGTTACTCTGGGTTGGAGAAGAGTGTTGGTTTCAGCAGTGATGTAGTGAGAGAGAGGGAGGGAGTTACTCTGGGTTGGAGAAGAGTGTTGGTTTCAGCAGTGATGTAGTGAGAAAGAGGGAGGGAGTTACTCTGGGATGGAGAAGAGTGTTGGTTTCAGCAGTGATGTAGTGAGAAAGAGGGAGGGAGTTACTCTGGGTTGGAGAAGAGTGTTGGTTTCAGCAGTGACGTAGTGAGAGAGAGGGAGGGAGTTACTCTGGGTTGGAGAAGAGTGTTGGTTTCAGCAGTGATGTAGTGAGAAAGAGGGAGGGAGTTACTCTGGGTTGGAGAAGAGTGTTGGTTTCAGCAGTGACGTAGTGAGAGAGAGGGAGGGAGTTACTCTGGGTTGGAGAAGAGTGTTGGTTTCAGCAGTGATGTAGTGAGAGAGAGGGAGGGAGTTACTCTGGGATGGAGAAGAGTGTTGGTTTCAGCAGTGATGTAGTGAGAGAGAGGGAGGGAGTTACTCTGGGTTGGAGAAGAGTGTTGGTTTCAGCAGTGATGTAGTGAGAGAGAGGGAGGGAGTTACTCTGGGTTGGAGAAGAGTGTTGGTTTCAGCAGTGATGTAGTGAGAGAGAGGGAGGGAGTTACTCTGGGATGGAGAAGAGTGTTGGTTTCAGCAGTGATGTAGTGAGAGAGAGGGAGGGAGTTACTCTGGGTTGGAGAAGAGTGTTGGTTTCAGCAGTGATGTAGTGATGTAGTGAGAAAGAGGGAGGGAGTTACTCTGGGTTGGAGAAGAGTGTTGGTTTCAGCAGTGATGTAGTGATGTAGTGAGAAAGAGGGAGGGAGTTACTCTGGGTTGGAGAAGAGTGTTGGTTTCAGCAGTGATGTAGTGAGAGAGAGGGAGGGAGTTACTCTGGGTTGGAGAAGAGTGTTGGTTTCAGCAGTGATGTAGTGAGAAAGAGGGAGGGAGTTACTCTGGGTTGGAGAAGAGTGTTGGTTTCAGCAGTGATGTAGTGATGTAGTGAGAAAGAGGGAGGGAGTTACTCTGGGTTGGAGAAGAGTGTTGGTTTCAGCAGTGATGTAGTGAGAAAGAGGGAGTGAGAAAAAGAAAGAAAGAGAGAGAATAGAAACACATAGAGAGAGAATTACATCCAGACCACAGCACCAACAGCCACATCCACAAACCCCCCAAGTCAACCATGACCACACCCCATTTAGGCACCCTCAGATCAGACCTACCCCACTCCTGCCCACCCCATGCACCCCACTCCCACAAAGAGGGCCTCAACATGAAAGTCACACATACGCCCAGCCTGTGAGCAGGCTATCAGGCCCAACCCCCACTCTTACATTAGCCCAAGCCAATGGCATGTACCAGATGCTCAGCAGGCTCTACTCACACTTACTGGCCTGAGGCCAAACCACACGACTAACAACATTGGACACTTTATGGAACACAAAGCCTTCACTATCTCATCCTGGAATATCCAAGGCCATGAGGTCATCTGCCTTTGGCCTAAAAAGTAAGGAACCTGGACTTCACCAAAGAAATCAGAAAGGAGATGGACCCACAGGTTGCCTTCTAGGTTACAGAGAGCTGGTAGTCCCATCCACCAATCTACCCAGTGTGAAACAGGGAAGGGACTCCGGGGGTATGCTAATTTGGTATAGAGCATACCTAACTCACTCTATTAAATTAATCAAAACAGGAACATTTTACCTTTGGCTAGAAATTCAAACGGAAATTATCTCAACAGAGAAAAATGTCCTCCTGTGTGTTACCTATATCCCCCCACTAGAATCCCCATACTTTAATAAAGACAGCTTCTCCATCCTGGAGGGGAAAAACAATCATTTCCAGGCCCAGGGACATGTACTAGTCTGTGGAGACCTAAATTCCAGAACTGGACAAGAACCTGACACCCTTAGTACACAGTGGGACAAACACCTACCTGGAGGTGACAGCATTCCCTCCCCCATATGGCACAACTATGACAACATAACCAACAAAAACGGGTCATAACTCCTGCAGCTCTGTTGCACGCTGGGACTGTACATAGACAATGGTAGGCTTCGAGGGGACTCCTATGGTAGGTACACCTATAGTTAATCTCTTGGCAGTAGTACTGTAGACTACTTTATCACTGACCGTGCTTCTACAACTGCATTGCTTGCTGTTTGGGGTTTTAGGCTGGGTTTCTGTACAGCACTTTGAGATATCAGCTGATGTAAGAAGGGCTTTATAAATACATTTGATTTGACCTCAACCCAGAGTCTCTCAGAGCGTTCAGTCAGCCCACTGACACCCCTATCAGAACACAGCAAAATCACAGTCTACTTGAACAGAGCAATACTCAATCATGAGGCATCAAAGCCAAAGGAACTGAATAATATTAAGAAATGCTACAGATGGAAGGAAAGTAGTGTAGAAACCTACAAAAAAACAATTAGCCAACAACATTCAATCCCTTTCAGACATCTTCCTGGACAAAATGTTTCACTGTAATAGTGAAGGTGCAAACTTGGTAGTAGAAAACCTAAACAGTATATTTGACCTCAGCTTCCCTATCAAATCTAAAAATGTCAAACAGAAAACCAAAGAAAATGAACAACAATGACAAATGGTTTGATGAAGAATGCAAAAATCTAAGAAAGAAATTGAGAAACCTGTCCAACCAAAAACATAGAGACCCAGAAAACTTGAGCCTACGCCTTCACTATGGTGAATCACTAAAACACTACAGAAGAATACTATGGAAAAAGAAGGAACAGCACGGCAGAAATCAACCCAATGTAATGGAAGAATCCATAGACTCTAACCACTTCTGGGAAAATTGGAAAACACTAAACAAACAACACGAAGAGTTATTTATCCAAAATGGAGATGTATGGGTTAACCACCTCTCCAATCTTTTTGGTCCTATAACAAAGAACAAACAGCAAAAACATATACATGATCAAATACAAATCTTAGAATCAACTATTAAAGACTACCAGTGTCACGCCCTGACCTTAAGAGAGCCTTTTTATTTCTCTATTTGATTAGGTCAGGGTGTGATTCGGGTGGACATTCTAGTTTGTCTATTTCTTTGTTGGCTGGGTATGGTTCCCAATCAGAGGCAGCTGTCTATCGTTGTCTCTGATTGGGGATCATACTTAGGCAGCCTTTTTCCCCACCTTAGTTTGTGGGATCTTGTTTTTGTCAGTTACTGTGTAGCTTGCAGAACGTTACGTTCGTTTATCTTTTTTGTTTTTGTTTTTGGTGTTCATCAAAATAAAGTAAGAGGTACGCTTACCACGCTGCGCCTTGGTCTCCTTCTATCAAAGAGCGTAACAACCAGAACCCACTGGATTCTCCAAATACATTGAATGAACTACGGGACAAAATACAAACCCTCCAACCCAAAAAGGCCTGTGGTGTTGATGGTATCCTCAATGAAACGATAACATTTACAGACCACACATTCCAATTGGCTATACTTAAACTCTTTAACATCATCCTTAGCTCTAGCATCTTCCCCAATATTTGGAACCAAGGACTGATCATCCCAATCCACAAAAATGGAGACAAATTTGACCCCAATAACTACTGTGGGTAAATCCTCTGCATTATCATTAACAGCAGACTCGTACAATTCCTCAGTGAAAACAATGTACTGAGCAAATGTCAAATTGGCTTTTTACCAAATTACCGTACAACAGAGCACACCCTAATTGATAAACAAACAAAACAAAGGCAAAGTCTTCTCATGTTTTGTTGATTTCTGTAACGATGTGTGCTGAGAGTCTGGAAGCAAGTTCAGAGAGTGAGTGTTTTAATAAAATAAATGGAACATAATACAAAACACGAACAACGCACAGACATGAAACTGTAACAGAAACAATGACGACTGGGGAAGGAACCAAAGGGAGTGACATATATAGGGAAGGTAATCAGGGAGGTGATGGAGTCCAGGTGAGTCTGATGACGCGCAGGTGCGCATAACGATGGTGACAGGTGTGCGCAATAACGAGCAGCCTGGTGACCTAGAGGCCGAAGAGGGAGCACACGAGACAATTTCAAAAAAGCTTTCAACTCAATTTGGCATGAGGGTCTGCTATACAAATTGATGGAAAGTGGTGTTGGGGGAAAAATATACAACATTATATAATCCATGCATACAAACAACAAGTGTGCGGTTAAAATTGGCAAAAAACACACACATTTCTATCCAGAGGGCCGGTGGGTGAGACAGGGATGCAGCTTAAGCCCCACCCTCTTCAACATATATATCGACAAATTGGTGAAGGCACTAGAACAATCTGCAGCACCCGGTCTCACCTTACTAGAATCTGAAGTCAAATGTTTACTGTTTGCTGATGATCTGGTGCTTCTGTCCCCATCCAAGGAGGGCCTACAGCAGCACCTATATCTTCTGCACAGATTCTGCCAGACCTGGGCCCTGACAGTAAATCTCAGGCAGACAAAAATAATGGTGTTCCAAAAAAGGTCCAGTTCCCAGGACCACAAATACAAATTCCATCTAGACACCGTTGCCCTAGAGCACACAAAAAACTATACATACCTCGGCCTAAACATCAGCGACAGAGGTAACTTCCACAAAGCTGTGAACGATCTGAGAGAAAAGGCAAGAAGGGCCTTATATGCCATCAAAAGGAACATCAAATTTGACCTACAAATTAGGATCTGGCTAAAAATATCTGAATCAGTTGTAGAACCCATTGCCCTTTAAGGTTGTGAGGTCTGGGGTCCGCTCACCAACCAAGAATTCACAAAATGGGACAAACACCTAATTGAGACTCTGCATGCGGAATTCTGCAAAAATATGCTCAGTGTACAACGTAAAACACCAAATAATGCATGCAGAGCAGAATTAGGCCGATACCCGCGAATGATCAAAATCCAGAAAAGAGTCGTTAAATTCTTCAACCACCTAAAAGGAAGCGATTCCCAAACCTTCCATAACAAAGCCATCACCTACAGAGAGATGAACCTGGAGAGAAGTCCCCTAAGCAAGCTGGTCCTGGGGCTCTGTTCACAAACACAAACAGACCCCACAGAGCCCCAGGACGGGAACACAATTAGATCCAATCAAATCATGAGAAAACAAAAAGAGAATTACTTGTCACATTGGAAAGAACTAACATAAAGACAGAGTAAACTAGATTGCTATTTGGCCTTAAACAGAGAGTACACAGTGGCAGAATACCTGACCACCGTGACTGACCCAAATTTAAGGAAAGCCTTGACTATGTACAGACTCAGTGAGCATAGCCTTGCTATTGAGAAAGGCCACTGTAGGCGGGGAAGTGTGCACACTTCCACAAAATGAGGTGGAAACTGAGCTGAACTTCCTAACCTCCTGACAAATGTATGACCATATTAGAGACACATATTTCCCTCAGATTACACAGATACACAAAGAATTCGAAACAAATCCAATTTTGATAAACTCTCGTATCTATTGGGTGAAATACCACAGTGCGCCATCACAGCAGCAAGATTTGTGACCTGCTGCCACAAGGAATTTTTGTGGGTGTAATGTTTAGTGTTAATTTGTATTGTTTATTTCACTTTTGTTTATTATCTAGTCCACTTGCTTTGGCAATGTTAACATATGTTTCCCATGCCAATAAAGCCCTTAAATTGAATTGAAATTGAGAGAGAGAGAGAGAGAGAGAGAGAGAGAGAGAGAGAGAGAGAGAGAGAGAGAGAGAGAGAGAGAGAGAGAGAGCGAGAGCAAATTGTTGCCACAGGTCGAATGTCCGTCAAATAAAGGGTATCAAATCCTCTGTGAGCAAAACAACAATTGTGTCTCAACCGAGGCGTTGGAATCCCTCTAAATCACAGCATCTCAGGAAGCCATACTGCACCACCCAACCAGTGGTTTCTACTGAACAGATAGAAACCAAACCACTGCTAGTGATTACACGGAGCATCTACAGGTAACTGCCAAAATAAAGGAAACACCAACATAATGTTTTGGGCCATCACGAGCCGCCAGAACAACTTTAATGCTCCTTGACATAAATGTATGCAAGTGTCTGGAACTCTATTGGAGGGATGCGGCACCATTCTTCCATGGGAAATTCCATTATTTGGTGATTTGTTCATTGTGGAGGAAAACGCTGTCTCAGGCGCCGCTCCAGAATCTCTCATAAGTGTTTAATTCTGTTGAGATCTGGTGACTGAGACACACACACACACACACACACACACACACACACACACACACACACACACACACACACACACACACACACACACACACACACACACACACACACACACACACACACACACACACACACACACACACACACACACACACACACACTCTATGCTTCTGTGTGACCCCTCTTTGAAAGTCACTGAGATTTCTTCTTCTAGCCATGGTACACAACATAATGGGCAACTGGGCTTTTTTATACATGACCTTAATGATGGGATGTTAATTCCCTATTTAACATTGGAACCACACTGATGTGGAAGCACCTGCTTTCAGTAGACTTTGTATCCCTCCTTTACATGTGTTCACTTTATTTTGGCAGTTACCTGTATGTGTGCAGTATGTACAGGGTGCCATCACAGGAGCTTTTGTGTTAAGTTGTTCACTATTGTGTATTTCTGTTGTCATTCAACCAAAACATGTGCTGCCCCATCATATCCTGCTCTGTGTAGTGACATATTGGAAGTGTGTTGCTGTGTATTTTTGTTCCCTTTCAACTGAAACAGTTACTACAGAACGTAGCTTGTGTTTAAACCAAGATGTTCTGTTTGTCATTCAAGTAAACCAACCTCTCAGCCGGTTTAAATTTTCTGATAGAAGTTGATGAAAAAATGTGAATGTTTACAATTCAACCTGAATTCACCCTGACTAGGGCTGCTTTTCATTTGCCACAGAGAAAGAAAAATATTTGAGAAAATGTTTGTTTGATAAAAGGCTTGTTGGATCTTAACTTCAATGGGCAGACTGTAGGCATGTCGAAACCCTTTACCTGAGGGAGTTTGGATATCTCTACTTCACAGCCTCTAGTTTGGTGAACGCAGCCAATATCTACCATGCATATACAGAGGAAACGGATGCTTGGCACCATCATCAAATCACTTCTCTGATTTATTTTCCATCACAGACTTGCCTACTCCTGTCTGTTGTTACCAATGATGCATATCTTTTTTGACTAATAATAACCAAAATG
>NC_052320.1:10459699-10604699 GCF_016432855.1 Salvelinus namaycush | reverse complement strand
ACCTCGGTCCAGAAACATTGGGTTCTGCTGTTTTGAAGGAGGAAAACAGTGGTATGTCCCCGATTCCCTGGCTGACTGCTCACACTGTTGTGCTGTGTCCATGTGGTCACAATAATAAGTAGGGAAGATTAGGTCAAGGATGGGTCAGTCACACACACACTCTCTCTCTATTCCACTCATGCACAGTGTAGATCAAGCAGACCCAGGTAGGCACACACACTAACAAAAACACTCTGGGATGACACTCTTAACTTTCACTAACTGACACACATGAACACACCCACACACACTGTAAACTGTGAAAACACCCACACACACTGTAAACTGTGAAACACACCCACACACACTGTAAACTGTGAAAACACCCACACACACTGTAAACTGTGAAACACACCCACACACACTGTAAACTGTGAAACACAACCACACATACTATAAACTGTGAAACACAACCACACATACTGTAAACTGTGAAAACACCCACACACACTGTAAACTGTGAAACACACCCACACATACTGTAAACTGTGAAACACACACACACACACTGTAAACTGTGAAAACACCCACACACACTGTAAACTGTGAAACACACCCACACATACTGTAAACTGTGAAACACACACACACACTGTAAACTGTGAAAACACCCACACACACTGTAAACTATGAAACACACACACACACACACACACACACACACACACACACACACACACACACACACACACACACACACACACACACACTGTTAACATCTGAAACACACACACACACACACACTGTAAACTGTGAAACACACCCACACACACTGTAAACTGTGAAAACACCCCCACACACTGTAAACTGTGAAACACACACACACACACACACACACACTGTAAACTGTGAAAACACCCACACACACTGTAAACTGTGAAAACACCCACACACACTGTAAACTGTGAAACACACCCACACACACACTGTAAACTGTGAAAACACCCACACACACTGTAAACTGTGAAACACACCCACACACACTGTAAACTGTGAAAACACCCACACACACTGTAAACTGTGAAAACACCCACACACACTGTAAACTGTGAAACACACACACACACACACACACTGTAAACTGTGAAAACACCCACACACACTGTAAACTGTGAAAACACCCACACACACTGTAAACTGTGAAACACACCCACACACACACTGTAAACTGTGAAACACACACACACACACACACACACTGTAAACTGTGAAACACACACACACACACACTGTAAACTGTGAAACACACCCACACACACTGTAAACTGTGAAAACACCCACACACACTGTAAACTGTGAAACACACACACACACACACACACACACACACACACACACACACACACACACTGTAAACTGTGAAAACACCCACACACACTGTAAACTGTGAAACACACCCACACACACTGTAAACTGTGAAAACACCCACCCACACACACTGTAAACTGTGAAAACACCCACACACACTGTAAACTGTGAAAACACACACACACTGTAAACTGTGAAACACACCCACACACACTGTAAACTGTGAAACACACCCACACACACTGTAAACTGTGAAACAGACACACACACACACTGTAAACTGTGAAACACACCCACCCACACTGTAAACTGTGAAAACACCCACACACACTGTAAACTGTGAAAACACACACACACTGTAAACTGTGAAACACACCCACACACACTGTAAACTGTGAAACAGACACACACACACACACTGTAAACTGTGAAACACCCACACACACTGTAAACTGTGAAACACACCCACACACACTGTAAACTGTGAAACACACCCACACACACTGTAAACTGTGAAACACACCCACACACACTGTAAAACACACCCACACACACACACTGTAAAACAGACACACACACACTGTAAAATACATGCACACATTCATATAGGCTACTCTACATACAAATCCAGAACTAGAGAGACAGATATATACACTTGTGCAAATGCACCCCGACAGAACTGACACACTCTGAAACAAATAAATACAACTAGGAGGAAACCTGGTCCAGTTTAATAAGCCTGAATAAGCCTGAACAACTTTCTCTATACACGCTCTATGTATTCCCTTTACACTCTCTGCCTCAAAGTCTCTGTCTTTCATATTCAAGCTTCCGCTCCCAAAACTGCAGTCTCTCCCAGAGTCTCTAGCTTTAACTTCAAACTCTAAGAGCAGAAAGAACAGAAAAATAGATGGAAAAAGAGGAGAACAACAGATCATATTGTTTCTATAAAACAGTACTCACCCACTCCGATGTTGTGCTGGCAGACAGACTAATAGATCGCTAGCTGGGGTGCTGCTGGTCCAAACAGACAGATGAGCAGAATGAAAATTAGGAGAGATTTGTGTACATTCATCAGAGCCCCTTTGACAGTAAAAACAGGGCAGCAGCAAGCTTCTCTCTCTCCCTCCCTCCCTTCTCTCTCTCCCTCCCTTCTCTCTCTCCCTCCCTTCTCTCTCTCCCTCCTCTTACTCTCTTTCTCTATCAACACAGGCACACTCTCTCCCCTCTCTTTTTTCCCTCTTTCCAACTCTGTCTATTTCAACACCCCCTCTCTTTCTCTCTCACTAAGAAATAATCATGCTCTCTGATTCATAAAGCCAACCTTTGTCACGTGATCCAAACTTCAAATATACAGCACATTTTTTCACCGGCCACAAAATGCCTAGAGGGAAGAAAAAAGGCCTAGAAAGCTTATGCTTCTGTTTTTAATTCTTTCCCTCTCCCTTATTCTCCCCCCCAAAGACTCATCTAAAGGTCCCCGGTACCGGGACCCCCCCCCCTCCTCATTTTCTATCCTCTCTTTATAGAACACACACTTTCCATTCTGTCTGTACTGTGTCGAAAACGTAGTTACTAAACTTAACAGAGTCAAAGACACAAGAAACAAAACATATGTCTATTATAAAAACACAAAACCGGTAGCAGACATACTAAATATATTTGACTAAATATCTACACAGACTTCAACCAGTCTACTAAGTATGCTTCATTTACAGAGCGACTGCCATTAAAAAGCTACAAATCTCTTTGAAATCGGCCTTTGTGGCATCAATTCAAGTCAGAAACATTTTATTCTAGTGTCAAAATTGTCTACAAAGTGTAAACAGGATAATTTTGGTCATAAAGTAAGTCTCATCTAAAACAGAGTTTGGAACAGCCATGTGTCACAACAGGTAAATTAAGTTTAGGTTTTGATTTGACAAGTCTATTTTCCCACTAACATGGGGTGAAGAGCTGCAGTGATTGATCTCTATCCAATAGCATAGACAGTGAGACAGACCTGCCCAGCAGCTCTGACTTTGTTTACATAAGAAAACACGTGGCACATTTTTTAACTTGAGAAATACAGCACCAAACAACTTAGGTAGATGTAAAATTGCTCAACTAAAACATCCGTGACAAAAATGATTCATTTCGGGGATTTTGAGAACGTGAAATAGGCTTCCTTGTCTACAGTGTCTCATGGGATACATACATAATTAACGAAATGCGGAATTGGTCGGGAAACACACCTCCAAGACTGAAATCTAATTTTTCGAATGAGCAACAGAAAAACACACTTGCCAATCAGAGTGTTCAGTGGCTCTTTAAAGTTCCAAGTTCCAAGGGGGTTGAGTTGTATGTAGTAGGTATGTAATACAGTAGGTTAATCTATGAGCTGAAATCCAAAGCTTTTTAAACATAATGTATACCGACACATGGATTACAAGATGTCTGACCCGTTCAGCGACTTTCTCAACACATAAGTGTATCAGTTACACTTTATATAGCTTTCATGAATAATCCATTATAAATACTTAAAGGTTTACTATCCATTTATAAATGCGTACTAATGAAAGTAATTATAAAGTGTTACCAAATAATCTGTCTATCCCCCCAAAAAAGAAAAAAAAATATCAAAGTTACAAACCAAACAAAGTGGTAGTAGGCAATTGGGAAGTCCCCAGTAAAATGGCAGAGCAGCAGTTTGGGTGTGGTGCCTCTACATCTGTCTGTCTGTCTGTCTGTCTGTCTGTCTGTCTGTCTGTCTGTCTGTCTGTCTGTCTGTCTGTCTGTCTGTCTGTCTGTCTGTCTGTCTGTCTGTCTGTCTGGCTGTCTGTCTGTCTGGCTGTCTGGCTGTCTGGCTGTCTGGCTGTCTGGCTGTCTGTCTCTCTCTGTGTCTCTCTCTCTCTGTGTCTCTCTCTATGTCTCTCTCTCTGTGTGTCTCTCTCTCTCTCTCTCTCTCTCTCTCCAGGTCTCTCTCTCTGTCTCTCTCTCTCTATGTCTCTCTCCTGGTCTCTCTCTCTGTCTCTCTCTCTCTATGTCTATCTCTGTGTCTGTCTCTCTCTCCCTCTCTGTCTCTCTCTCTCCATGTCTCTCTCTCTATGTCTTCATGTCCCCATGTCCTGCTCTCTCTCTCTCTCTCTCTCTCCCCCTCTCTCACTCTCTAGCTCTGTCTTCATATGAGCTCATATGTTTCAGATCTGTGTTTGTGTTTGTCGAGGAGTTCGTTTGTGGTTCTGGGTGTATGCCTGTTGTGTCTTAGCCTGGTGCTGTCGGTTTCTCAAGGTCATGTTCTGATCTCAGATTGTTTTGGTTCGAAAACCTCAGCTTTTAAACACACCCTTAAAAACAGCTCAACGGGCACCTTCCTTTACCCGTTTGGTCTCTGACCTATTCTAGAACAAAGGGCAGGGTTCTCAAGGCCTACTAGAATTTAGCACAAGCTCACTAGTTCTTCATAATATAAATACACTTCTCTATTCTTCAAAATGTTCTCTAAACACCAAACATATATATCTAACTCGTCTCTAGAATAGACAAATACAACCCACCTCATCATGTGTCATCTCTATAGCTTTACTATGACAGGGAGTCACTGCCGTAACATTCAACACAATTCTATACCATCCATCACACCTTCACCTGGCTTCTCCTAACTGACACATCATCACATCTCCTGTCCATGTACTCCTCCTAAACTGCAAGGTTGCGTGTGAAATGGCAGCCTTTTCACTATGCAGTGCACTACTTTTGACCAGGGCCCATAGAGTGATGGACTATATAGGGAATAGGGTGTTATTTGGAACGCAGCCCAATAAAGCTAGTTCCTTCCTCCTGAGTGTCCTCTACTGGCCCATTGATAGAAATCTGATGCCTGCATCCCAATTTACCCTGACCTAAATATGTCTCTTTAATCAAATCAAGCAATTAGACCCACATAAAAGCACGTTGTCTTTCCTACAACCTCTGTGTCCCTGTGTTCCCTTTACGTCTATAGCACTATCTCCCGGATTCCCATACATAGTCCTCTGTGGAAATGTTTTTCTTCATAAAATTCAATCAAATCTAAGCCCTTTTTACATCAGCAGTTGTCAAAACGTGCTTTACAGATACAGTATGTGGCCAAATGCAGCATATCATGCAGAAAGTACTCCTGTGTGGAGCTTGTGTTGTTTATGTTTACACTAATAGACAGGCAGTGAGAGAGAAACTGATCCTTACATCCGCACCCAACCCAACCCTAGAGGAAGTGGTTTTACTAAGCCACACAGCACAGACCTCTTTAACCGATCCTTATCATAAGCTAGTTTACTTTCAGGTATTTGTATTTATTATGGATCCCCATTAGTTCCTGCCAAAGCAGCAGCTACTCTTCCTGGAGTCCAGCAACATTAAGGCATTTTATACAATTTTAAAAACATTACAGTACATTCACAACAGATTTCACAACACATTAAGTGTGTGCCCTCATCCCCCTACTCTACTACCACATATCTACAACACAAAATCCATGTGTACATGTTTGTAAATTGCGTATGTTATCATGTGTCTGTATGCATATGTCTGTGCCTATGTTTGTGTTGCTTCACAGTCCCCGCTGTTTTTTATCTGTATTTTTTTCTGTATTGTAATCCTAGTTTTACTGCTTGCATGTGGAATACAGTTCCATGTAGTTATGGCTCTATGTAGTACTGTGCGCCTCCCATAGTCTGTTCTGGACTTGGGGACTGTGAAGAAACCTCTGATGGCATGGCTTGTGGGGTATGAATGGGTGTCTGAGCTGTGTGCCAGTAGTTCAAACAGACAGCTTGGTGCATTCAACATGTCAATACCTCTCACAAACAAAGTAGTGATGAAGTCAATCTCTCCTCCACTTTGAGTCAGGAGAGATTGACATGCATATTATACATTTTAGCTCTCTGTGTCCATCTAAGGGCCAACGGTGCTGCCCTTTTCTGAGCCAATTTTAATTTTCCTAAGTCCCTCTTTGTGGCACCTGACCAAGACAACTGAACAGTATTCCAGGTGCAACAAAACTAGGGCCTGTAGGATCTGCCTTGTTGATAGTGCTGTTAAGAAGGCAGAACAGAGCTTTATTATGGACAGACTTCTCCCCATCTTAGCTACTGTTGTATCAATATGTTTTGACCATGACAGTTAACAATCTAGGGTTACTCCAAGCAGTTTAGTCACCTCAACTTTCCACATGATAAATTACAAGATTTAGTTGCGGTTTAGGGTTTAGTGAATACAAATGCGGTTTAGGGTTTAGTGAATATAAATGCTTTTAGTTTTAGAAATATTTAGGACTAACTTATTCTTTCCCACCCATTCTGAAACGAACTGCAACTCTTTGTTAAGTGTTGCAGTCATTTCAGTCGCTGTAGTAGCTGACTTGTATAGTGTTGAGTCATCCGCATACATAGACACACTGGCTTTACTCAATGCTTGTCATTAGTAAAGATTTTTTTAAATTAAGGGGCCTAGAGAGCTGCCCTGGGGAATTCCTAATTCTACCTGGGTTATGTTGCATAGGCTTCCATTAAAGAACACCCTCTGTGTTCTGTTAGACAGGTAACTTTTTATCCACAACATAGCAGGGGGTGTAAAGCCATAACACACAAGTTTTTCCAGCAGTAGACTATGATCGGTAATGTCAAAAGCCGCACTGAAGTCAACCAAAACAGCCCCCACAATTATTTTATTATCAATTTCTCTCAGCCAATCATCAGTCATTTACGTAAGTGCTGTGCTTGTTGAATGTCCTTCCCTATAAGCGTGCTGAAAGTCTGTTGTCAATTTGTATACTGTAAAATAGCATTGTGTATGGTCAAATACAATTTTGTCCAAAAGTTTACTAAGGTTTATGGCCTCCCGAGTCGCGCAGCGGTCTAAGGCACAGCATTGCAGTGCTAGAGGTGTCAATACAGATCCGGGTCCGATCCCAGGCTGTGTCATGGGAGACCCATGAGGCGGTGCACAATTGGCCCAGCATCGTCCAGGTTACGGGAGGCTTTGTCCGGCTGGGATGTCCTTGTCCCATCGCGCTCTAGCGACTACTTGTGGTGGCCGGGCGCATACGCGCTGACTTCAGGTCGCCAGCTGTACAGTGTTTCCTCCGACACATTGGTGAGGCTGACTTCCGGGTTAACTTCTCTTGGATAGGGGGCAGCATTTTCACTTTTGGATAAATAGCGTGCCCAATTTCAACTTCCTTCTACTCATCCCCAGAATATAAGATATGCATATTATTAGTTTTGGATTTGGATAGAAAACACTCTGAAGTTTCTAAAACTGTTTGAATCATGTCTGTGAGTATCACAGAACTTATGTAGCAGGCAAAACCCCGAGGACTAACCTTTCAGAATTTTTTTTTTGAGGTCACCGTCTGTTCAATGAGTTTTCATTGGGATACTAGATTTCTAATCAACCTGTTTGCAGTTCCTACCGCTTCCACTGGATGTCACCAGTCTTTGGAAATAGGTTGAGGTTATTCCTTTGTGCAATGAAGAAGAAAGGCCATCTGGAATCAGGGTAACGTTATGTGTACTGTTTGAGAGTTGCGCAAGACTAGAAAAGTATCGTTAGTTTGTTGTCATCCTGTATTGAAAACAGATAGACCCGTCTTCAATTTGATCGATTATTAACGTTTACAAATACCTTAAGTTGTATTACAAAAGTAGTTTGAATTGTTTTGGCAAAGTTTAGAGGTAATTTTTTAGATATTTTGTAGTGACGTTGCGCAAATTGGAAGCTGTTTTTTTCTGGATCAAACGCGCCAAATACATGGACATTTTGGACATATATGGACGGAATTAATCGAACAAAAGGACCATTTGTGATGTTTATGGGACATATTGGAGTGCCAACAAAAGAAATTTGTCAAAGGTAAGGCATGATTTATATTTTATTTCTGCGTTTTGTGTTGCGCCTGCAGGGTTGAAATATGCTACACTCTTTGTTTACTGTTGTGCTATCATCAGATAATAGCATCTTATGCTTTCGCCGAAAAGCCTTTTTGAAATCTGACATGTTGGCTGGATTCACAACGAGTGTAGCTTTAATTTGGTATCTTATATGTGTGATTTAATGAAAGTTTGATTTTATATCTTTTTTTTTTTTTGGCGCTCTACATTTTCCCTGGTTATTGGCCAAGTGGGACGCAAGCGTCCCACATATCCCAGAGAGGTTAAGTGGGCAGTGTGTCAAGGAGCAGTGCGGCTTGGCGTGGACATGTTTCGGAGGACACACAGCTCTCGACCTTCGCCTCTCCCGAGTCCGTACAGGAGTTGCAGCGATGGGGCAAGACTTTAACTACCAATTGGGGAGAAAAAAGTGGTAAAAAATACCAAAAAATAAATACAAATAAAAAAGTTTACTAAGGTTTGATAATAGGCTGATTGGTTGGCTATTTGAGCCAGTAAAGGGGGTTTTACTATTTTTAAGTAGGGGAATGACTTTTGCGTCCCTCTAGGCTTGAGGGCACACTCTTTCTAGTAGGCTTAAATTGAAGATATGGCAAATAGGAGTGGCAATATTGTCTGCTTTATCCTCAGTCATTTTCCATCCAAGTTGTCAGACCACGGTGGCTTGTCATTGTTGATAGACAACAATAATTTTTTCATCTCTTTCACGCTCACTTTATGAAATTCAAAATTACAATGCTTGTCTTTCAAAATTAGGTCAGCTCTGCTTGGATTTGTAGTGTCAGTGTTTGTTGCTGGCATGTCATGCCTAAATTTGCTAATCTTGCCAATGAAAAAAATAATTAAAGTAGTTGACAATAACAGTGGGTTTTGTGATGAATGAGCCATCTGATTCAATGAATGATGGAGCGGAGTTTGCCTTTCTACCCATTTAAGGTGCTCCAACGCTTTTTACTATCACTCTTTATGTCATTTATCTTTGTTTCATAGTGCAGTTTCTTCTTCTTTTAATTCAGTTTTGCCACATGATTTCTCAATTTGCAGTACGTTTGCCAATCGGTTGTGTAGCCAGACCTATTTCCCATTTCTTTTGCCTCATCCCTTTCAACCATACAATGTTTCAATTCGTCAGCAATCCACAGGGATATAACAGTGTTTAAGGATTAGGGTAATGAGTGCATGCTTATTAGTAACTGGGATAAGCAATATCATAAATGTGTCAACTGCAGCGTCTGGTTGCTTCTCATTACACACCAACAAATATTATTTATATCAACAACATAGGAATCTGTAAGAGCCGACGCTGGAGATGAGAAGCAGGTACGGAGAGTGAACATTAAATTTTGCACAGACATGGAACAGGACAGGAACAGCATCAGAACTGGGTAAAACAACGGCATACGACAATTAATGCAGAAGCGGGGAACAGAGCTGGGGAACAGACAGATATAGGGGAGGTAATAACACAGGTGACTAAGTCCAGGTGAGTCCAATGAATTGATAATGCACGTAACGAGGGACGCAGGTGTGCGTAATGATGGAGGCAAGAGTGGGTAATGCTGGGCAGCCTGGTGCCCTCGAGCACCAGGGAGGAAGAGCGGGAGCAGGCGTGACAGGAATCACTACAAAACGTATTGTATGACCTCTTATACAGTATATTAGGCCCAGCTTTAGGAACTTTGGTTTTCCTAGATATGGCTACTATATTGTGATCACTACATCCGATGGATTTGGATACTTGTTTAAAGTACATTTCTGCAGCATTAGTAAAGATGTGATAAATACATGTTGATGATTTCATTCCTGTGCTGTTTGTAACTACCCTTGTAGGTTGACGGATAACCTGAACCAGGTTGCAGGCACTAGTTACCGTTTGAAGCATTCTCTTGAGTGGGAAGCCTGATGAAAGCCAATCAATATTTAAATCAGCCAGAAAATATACCTCTCTGTTGATATCACATACATTATCAAGCATTTCAAACAGAAATTTGCATCCTGTAGCTCTAACCCCAAAAAGTTTTGGGACACTATAAAGTCGATAATCGAGAATTTCAATAAGCTTTTCTTTACGGCTGGCCATGCTTTCCTCCTGGCTACCCCAACCCCGGCCAACAGCTCTGCACCCCCCCGCAGCTACTTGCCCAAGCCTCCCCAGCTTCTCCTTCACCCAAATCCAGAAGCAGATGTTCTGATAGAGCTGCAAAACCTGGACCCGTACAAATCAGCTGGGCTAGACAATCTGGACCCTCTCTTTCTAAAATTATCCGCCGCCATTATTGCAACCCCTATTACCAGTCTGTTCAACCTCTCTTTCGTATCGTCCGAGATCCCTAAAGATTGGAAAGCTGCCGCAGTCATCCCCCTCTTCAAAGGGGGTGACACTCTAGACCCAAACTGTTACCAACCTATATCCATCCTGCCCTGCCTATCTAAAGTCTTAGAAAGCCAAGTTAATAAACAGATCACTGACCATTTAGAATCCCACCGTACCTGCTCCGGTGTGCAATCCGGTTTCCGAGCTGGTCACGGGTGCACCTCAGCCACGCTCAAGGTACTAAACGATATCATAACCATCATCAATAAAAGACAGCCGTCTTCATCGACCTGGCCAAGGCATTACTGCTCTGTCAATCCCCGTATTCTTATCGGCAGACTCAACAGCCTTGGTTTCTCAAATGACTGCCTCGCCTGGTTCACCAACTACTTCTCAGATAGAGTTCAGTGTGTCAAATCGGAGGGCCTGTTGTTCGGACCTCTGGCAGTCTCTATGGGGGTGCCACAGGGTTCAATTCTCATGCCGACTCTTTTCTCTGTATATATCAACGATGTCGCTCTTGCTGCGGGTGATTCCCTGATCCACCTCTACGCAGACGACACAATTCTGTATACATCTGGCCCTTCTTTGGACACTGTGTTAACAAAACCTCCAAACGAGCTTCAATGCCATACAACAATCGTTCCGTGGCCTTCAACTGCTCTTAAACGCTAGTAAAACTAAATGCATGCTTTTCAACCGATCGCTGCCCGCACCCGCCCGACTAGCATCACTACTCTGGACGGTTCTGACTTAGAATATTCGGACAACTACAAATACCTAGGTGTCTGGCTAGACTGTAAACTCTTCTTCCAGACTCATATTAAACATCTCCAATCCAAAATTAAATCTAGAATATTCGAATATTCGTCGCCAGACCCACTGGCTCCAGGTCATCTATAAGTCTTTGCTAGGTAAAGCTCTGCCTTATCTCAGTCCACTGGTCACCATAGCAACACCCACCCATAGCACGCACTCCAGCAGGTATATCTCACTGGTCATCCCCAAACCAAACACCTCCTTTGGCCGCCTTTCCTTCCAGTTCTCTGCTGCCAATGACTGGAACGAATTGCAAAAATCGCTGAAGTTGGAGACTTATATCTCCCTCACTAACTTTAAGCATCAGCTATCTGAGCAGCTTACCGGTCACTGCAGCTGTACACAGCCAATCTGTAAATAGCCCATCCAATCTACCTACCTCATCCCCATATTGTTTTTATTTACTTTTTTGCTCTTTTGCACACCAGTTTTTCTACTTGCACATCTGTCACTCCAGTGTTAATTTGCTAAATTGTAATTACTTCGCTACAATGGCCTATTATTTGCCTTACCTCCTTATGCCATTTGCACACACTGTATATATACTTTTTCTATTGTGTTATTGACTGTACGCTTGTTTATTCCATGTGTAACTCTGTTGTTGTTTGTGTAGCACTGCTTTGCTTTATCTTGGCCAGGTCGCAGTTCTAAATGAGAACTTGTTCTCAACTGGCCTACCTGGATAAATAAAGGTGAAATAAAACATTTTAAAAACAAACACATGTTATCCAGATACTGACTGTTAGCACATGGTGGTCTATAGCAGCTGCAGATGAACCTGCAGCCATATTACTTCAACAGTATTTAACATGAGATCCTCTCTAAGCTTTACAGGAATGTGTTTCTGAATATAAACCTTTGTAATGTCTGTCTTTTCCGTAGATCTTATAACCGAATTGCTACCACAGTATCATCAAAGGTATTATCAAAGTGAGTTTCAAAGATTGTCAGAATATGAATGTCATCTGTTACTAGCAACTACTAGTAGAAACTAGAAACTACTAGTTTCTTAAGCTACATATGTGAAAGTGGGCTATTTTTAGCACTTTTCTGGGATGCTTGATTGTTATTATTGCTTTACTGGGAAGCTTAGCAGAGGTAGACATGCTCAGGTTATTTATGTTAGTGCAGGGTGAGCTGCACACAGTGGACTTCCTGCTTGGACACACCGCCTCAGTGCTAACAGTATAACTCTGGTTCATAGGCACATGATTAGGCGAGGTCAGTACAAGTGCATCAAAGCTGGGACAGAGAGACTGAAAAACAGCTTCTATCTCAAGGCCATCAGGCTGTTTAACACAGATAGGCTGTGTCATGACGTTGCCCTCTTTGGGTACAGCGAGCACTACCCCCCCTTCCCTCTGCACCAGCCCTTTTCTATGCACAATCCCCCTACCTCCCTGTCTCCTACACCCAGGCTGCTGTGGTCAGGCAGGTCGTAAATTCCTGGAGGAGATTATCTCCTCATGGCCACAGTATAGAGAGAGAGTGAGTTTTCATAGAGAGAACAAAGGAATTTCTTCCACCTCACAGAACTTGAGGTCCGAACGACATTTATGTTCTGGAGAATGTATAAAAGATCGGTGAAGAATCCAGCTACAAATTGGTCCGTTTGGTACAGTTTTGTGAAACTCATGAGAGACAATACGGCCACATTACCATAACGCTGTTTATACAATAGCCTCAGCTATGAGGCTTACATCTAATTGTTGTATAAGATAATGAGGATGATACTGTTTGTGAAATTGTGTAATGTGATTTTGGACTGTTTAATGAAGGAAACTCAAATTCCCTTTGGAGTTTAACTAAATCAGAGGACCGCCCATGAGCACAGTTGTGGTCTGGCGTCCTGGGACAGGCCCTTTTCTGCTCTTACGAATAAAACCCCCACCCGGGTTGTCAATCACCAGACCGAGCTTACCTCAATTACGAGATGGCTAAAGGTTGCAGACCAGCTTACCACGCGAGGACCAAGGTTTGAGTAAAGACCATAAACCTAAGGTTTGAGTAGATGGCTGAATCTTTTAACCATACCACGTGGTTAAACTCTTAGACTATCGATACCGACAGAATAAGAACAAGTCTTTGATATTAATTACAAGTCTGCAGCTAGGAATTTTGGTATCATTGAACGCGAAGACCGACAACCGCCGAAACATCTATTCTATAACGACATGAATGAATGTCACTCAGAACTATCCATTCTAACCACGACAGAGAGAGGGCGGACAGACTCTCCAACAGAAACAAACTTTTCAACAGAGATCCCAACAACACACTGAGCGTAAATATATATATTGATTGCAATTGTTCCCGAATGAGTGAGCGTTCATGTGCAAAGGATTAGCATTTCAATTGTTATAATTATCCCTCGGTCTAACAAGCCGCCATGCCGGTTTAGCCCACTAGGGCACATTCTCCTATCATTTCCTTGTAAACATATCTACTGTTTGTTATGCATTTCTGTGAATTACTTAGTTAGTAAATAAATTATTTTAAGACAATTGATGTATGGATGACTCATAGTGAAGACTGGGTTCGTGCAGATAACCAACAATTTACGACGTTTGGAATGAGACTAACGTGAGGTAAATAATAATTCATTAATCAGAAGACTAAATGATCAGAAATTAAAATATCTGAAAGTTATATTATGAAAATTATAACTTTGTAATCTGAATATTTTCCTTGGTGCCCCGACTTCCTAGTCAATTACAGTTACATGATTAAGTAGTTTAATCATGTAATAATAATTACAGAGAATTTTTGCTAAAGATAAGTCTTCAGTTTTAATGATGCCAAAGACACGACAGCTGCTTCCTACATACAGACTTGAAATCATTGGCCACTTTAATAAATGGATCACTAGTCACTTTAATAATGTTTACATATCTTGCATTACTCATCTCATATTGGGGCGGCAGGTAACCTAGTGGTTAGAGCATTAGGCCAGTAACCAAAAGGTTGCTCGATCAAATCCCCGAGCTGACAAGGTAAAAATCTGCCGTTCTGCCCCTGAACAAGGCAGTTAACCCACTGTTCCTAGGCTGTCATTGTAAGTAAGAATTTGTTCTTAACTGACTTGCCTAGTTAAATAAAGGATAAATGAATATATTGTATTTTATACCATCTATTACATCTTGCCTATGCCGCTCTGTCATTGCTCATCCATATATTTATATCTATATACATTCATTTTCTTAGATTTGTGTGTATTAGGTAGTTGTTGTGGAATTGTTAGATTACATGTTAGATATTGCTGCAATGTCGGAACTAGAAGCACAAGCATTTCGCTACACTCGCATTAACATCTACTAATCGTGTATGTGACCAATAAAATTTGATTTGATTTTGACATGATTACTGCATACAATAGCCGTATGATCAGCAGAGGCATTCAGGGCAGTTAGAGGGCCATAAATTAGGTTACTTACATTGTGTCTTCCATCACCCCTGGGATAATGTACATTTGCTGACGCATTATGACAACTCAGCAACACAATGGTAAGGATTAAATGAACTGGGCTTGATAAGTCATTGATAAGTCATTGTCTCAACGCAGCCTTATAATGCTGTGAAAGGATCCAGGAACCCAAATGATTTGGGTGGATCCCATCCTCCTTATAATACAAGCTTTGTTTCCAGAAGGTATCAAAATTGTCAATAAATGTTACACCCACAGAGCTGCAATAGTCACGTAGCCAGTTATGGAGGGCTAAAAGTCTCCTGAACCATTCATTGCCATGATTTAGGGAGGGCAGAGGGCCAGATATTATGGGGTGTTTGTTGGTGTCACGTAGTGACCCAATAAGTTCTTTCAAATCCATCTTCAGCTGTACTGACCTACTGTTAGGTGTTCTTTAATAACGATTAATGAGGTGAAGATTCAGAAGCAGGAGCTGTTGATATGGTGCAGCAAAGTCTAGAAATAATACAGCATTCATATGGATGTCAATATTGACATAGCAGATGGAGATAAACTGGTCCTATATTTGCCATGACAGTAGCATAATCCCTGTATACATTCTACACAAATCATCAGATTTCTTTATGACTGTTGGAACAGAAGTCAAAGAGAAAGTAATTTCAAAATGCTAACAATAATGACATTTTCTCTGTAATGAACATAGTACTAATGTGTATCACAAATGTCGACATAATCCCAGAATACATTTGTCACAACTGATCTGATTTCTTAATAACATCGAAATGACTCAAGCAACAGAAGTCATTACATAATGCTAGATAATATGATCCGCTCCCCATAATGATCCTAGAATGAGTGTATCACACAATTAAATGTTGTGTGTGTATTTTCATGGATGTGTGTGGGTGTATACATGTGCATTTTCAACCATGCTTGTGGGTGTGGGCTCTGTTAACATACTTGTGTGTATTGACCATGTATTGCTTCTTTTATGTGTGTGATCTGTGTGCAACAGTGTATTGAACTGTGTGTGTGAGCTGTGTGCAACTGTGTATTGAACTGTGTGTGTGTGTGAGCTGTGTGCAACTGTGTATTGAACTGTGTGTGTGAGCTGTGTGCAACAGTGTATTGAACTGTGTGTGTGTGAGCTGTGTGCAACAGTGTATTGAACTGTGTGTGTGAGCTGTGTGCAACAGTCTATTGAACTGTGTGTGTGAGTTGTGTGCAACAGTCTATTGAACTGTGTGTGTGTGAGCTGTGTGCAACAGTCTATTGAACTGTGTGTGTGTGAGCTGTGTGCAACAGTCTATTGAACTGTGTGTGTGTGAGCTGTGTGCAACAGTGTATTGAACTGTGTGTGTGTGTGAGCTGTGTGCAACAGTCTATTGAACTGTGTGTGTGTGTGTCAGTAATAGGAGCCGCAGGGGAGGTCAGGGGTCAGCAGTGTTTGTGTTTCAGTGTCAGTGAAGTGTGCTGCAGGGGGAGATTTATGATGTGACTGTCTGGGAGACTGCAGAGTAGAGGATAATGAAGATAGATCAGATTCCTATCTCTCTCTCTTCTCTAACTCTCTCTCTACCTCTTTCTCCCTCCTTCTCTCTCTCTCCCCCCGCTTCTCTCTGTCTCTTGCCCCTCAGCCTCTCTCTCTCCCTTTCGCCAACCTCTCTCTCTCTCACCCCAGCCCCTCTCTCTCTTTCGCTCAATTCAATTTAAATTCAATTTAAGGGGCGTTATTTTCATGGGAAACATATGTTTACATTGCAAAAGCAAGTGAAATAGATAATAAACAAAAGTGAAATAAACTATAAAAAATAAACAGTAAACATTACACTTACAAAAGTTCCAAAATAGTAAAGACATTTCAAATGTCATAGTATGTCTATATACAGTGTTGTAATGATGTGCAAATAGTTAAAGTACAAAAGGGAAAATAAATAAACATAAATATAGGATGTACTTACAATGGTGTTTGTTCTTCACTGGTTGGCCTTTTCTTGTGGCAACAGGTCACAAATCTTGCTACTGTGATGGCACACTGTGGTATTTCAACCAATAGATATGGGAGTTTATCAAAATTGGATTTGTTTTTGAATTCTTTGTGGGTCTGTGTAATCTGAGGGAAATATGTGTCTCTAATATGGTCATACATTTGGCAGGAGGTTAGGAAGTGCAGCTCAGTTTCCACCTCATTTTGTGGGCAGTGTGCACATAGCCTGTCTTCTCTTGAGAGCCAGGTCTGCCCTTGGCAGCCTTTCTCAATAGCAAGGATATGCTCACTGAGTCAGTACGTAGTCAAAAATGCCCTTAAGTTTGGGTCAGTCACAGTGGTCAGGTATTCTGCCACTGTGTACTCTCCCGTTTAGGGCCAAATAGCATTCTAGTTTGCTCTGATTTTTTGTAAGTTCTTTCCAATGTGTCAAGTAATTCTCATTTTGTTTTGTCATGATTTAGTTGGGTCTAATTGTGTTGCTGTCCTGGGGCTCTGTGGGTCTGTTTGTGTTTGTGAAAAAAGCCCCAGGACCAGCTTGCTAAGGGGGCTCTTCTCCAGGTTAATTTCTCTGTAAATGATGGCTTTGTTATGGAAGGTTTGGGAATCACTTCATTTTAGAATTTAAAGGCTTTTTATGGGTTTTGATAATTAGCCGGTATCGGCCTAATTCTGCTCTGCATGTATTATTTGGTGTTTTACGTTGTACACATAGGATATTTTTGCAGAATTCCACATGCAGATTCTCAATTTGGTGTTTGGCCCATTTTGTGAATTCTTGGTTGCTGAGAGGACCCCTGACCTCACAACCATAAAGGGCAATGGGTTCTATAACTGATTCAAGTATTTTTAGCTAGATCCTAATTGGTATGTCAAATTTTATGTTCCTTTTGATGGCATATAAGGCCCTTCTTGCCTTTGATCTTGTATCACCAGATCATCAGCAAACAGTAGACATTTGACTTCAGATTCTAGTAAGGTGAGGTCGGGTGCTGCAGACTGTTCTTGTGCCCTCGCCAGTTCATTGATATACAGTGGGGCAAAAAAGTATTTAGTCAGCCACCAATTGTGCAAGTTCTCCCACTTAAAAAGATGAGAGAGGCCTGTAATAAACAAATTATGGTGGAAAATAAGTATTTGGTCACCTACAAACAAGCAAGATTTCTGGCTCTCACAGACCTGTAACTTCTTCTTTAAGAGGCTCCTCTGTCCTCCACTCGTTACCTGTATTAATGGCACCTGTTTGAACTGGTTATCAGTATAAAAGACACCTGTCCACAACCTCAAACAGTCACACTCCAAACTCCACTATGGCCAAGACCAAAGAGCTGTCAAAGGACACCAGAAACAAAATCGTAGACCTGCACCAGGCTGGGAAGACTGAATCTGCAATAGGTAAGCAGCTTGGTTTGAAGAAATCAACTGTGGGAGCAATTATTAGGAAATGGAAGACATACAAGACCACTGATAATCTCCCTCGATCTGGGGCTCCACGCAAGATCTCACCCCGTGGGGTCAAAATGATCACAAGAACGGTGAGCAAAAATCCCAGAACCACACGGGGGGACCTAGTGAATGACCTGCAGAGAGCTGGGACCAAAGTAACACATAAGTAACACACTACGCCGCCAGGGACTCAAATCCTGCAGTGCCAGACGTGTCCAGGCCCATCTGAAGTTTGCTAGAGAGCATTTGGATGATCCAGAAGAAGATTGGGATATGGTCAGATGAAACCAAAATAGAACTTTTTGGTAAAAACTCAACTCGTCGTGTTTGGAGGACAAAGAATGCTGAGTTTCATCCAAAGAACACCATACCTACTGTGAAGCATGGGGGTGGAAACATCATGCTTTGGGGCTGTTTTTCTGCAAAGGGACCAGGACGACTGATCCGTGTAAAGGAAAGAATGAATGGGGCCATGTATCGTGAGATTTTGAGTGAAAACCTCCTTCCATCAGCAAGGGCATTGAAGATGAAACGTGGCTGGGTCTTTCAGCATGACAATGATCCCAAACACACCGCCCGGGCAACGAAGGAGTGGCTTCGTAAGAAGCATTTCAAGGTCCTGGAGTGGCCTAGCCAGTCTCCAGATCTCAACCCCATAGAAAATCTTTGGAGGGAGTTGAAAGTCCGTGTTGCCCAGCAACAGCCCCAAAACATCACTGCTCTAGAGGAGATCTGCATGGAGGAATGGGCCAAAATACCAGCAACAGTGTGTGAAAACCTTGTGAAGACTTACAGAAAACGTTTGACCTCTGTCATTGCCAACAAAGGGTATATAACAAAGTATTGAGATAAACTTTTGTTATTGACCAAATACTTATTTTCCACCATAATTTGCAAATAAATTCATTAAAAATCCTACAATGTGATTTTCTGGATTTTTTTCCCTCATTTTGTCTGTCATAGTTGAAGTGTACCTATGATGACAATTACAGGCCTCTCATCTTTTTAAGTGGGAGAACTTGCACAATTGGTGGCTGACTAAATACTTTTTTGCCCCACTGTATGTGTTGAAGAGGGTGGGGCTTAAGCTGCATCCCTGTCTCACCCCCCAGCCTTGTGGAAAGAAATGTGTGTTTTTTTTGCCAATTTTAACCGCACACTTGTTGTTTGTGTACATGGATTTTATAATGTTGTATGTTTTCCGCCCAACACCACTTTCCATCAATTTGTATAACAGACCCTCATGCTAAATTGAATCTAAAGCTTTTTTGAAATCAATAAAGCATGAGAAGACTTCGTCTTTGAAGAAGAAAAGAGGAGAGAACGGAGGGAAGGGGGAATCAGGGAGATAGGGAGAGGTTGAGAGGAGGGGAATCAGGGAGAGAGGGAGGGGTTTAGAGGAGAGGATTCAGGGAGAGAGGGAGGGGTTGAGAGGAAGAGAATCAGGGAGAGAGGGAGGGGTTGAGTGGGAGAGAGAGATGGAGGGAGAGAAAGAGGAAGGGACAGGGACAGGGACAGGGAGCGAGAGAGACGGAGGGAGAAAGATAGTGAGGGAGGAAGGGAGGGAGAGACAGGGAGAGTGGTTTAGAGAGATAGAGTGACAGAGCAGGAGGAATAGAGAGTGAGAGGGAAGGAGATGGAGGGGATGAGTAGTGGAGGGGGTTAGAGGGAGGGAGAGGGTGGGCTGGTGCAGAGAGTGGAGGGGGAGAGAAGGATGAGAGAGAGAGAGGGAGGGAGAAAGAGAGGGAGAGAGAGAGAAACTACTGTTGCTTTAATTTATTGTTGTTCTGATTAATATTGTTGTTGTAGTTGTTGTTAATGGTAATCCCATGTCCACTACTACTGTTATTATTGCTGTTGGTCCCACCATTTATTTATATATAAATATATATATATTTTGTATATATATACATATATATTTTATTTTTATTTTTCGATATGTATACTTTGACAATGTAAGTAATAATGAACTTGCCATGTCAATAAAGTCAATTGAATTGAATTGAATTGAAAGAGAGAGAGAGAAAGGGAGAAAGACAGAGAGAAAGAGAGGGAGAGGTAGAGAGAGTGAGCTGGTGGCAGGTTTTAATCAGCTACAAGATGCCTATAATGAGATCACTATTTCCCTGCATTCAGATTGATGTCATGTGAAGTTTGGTCCCTTGGGGATGCAAGGCAGCCATGTGCACACACACACATACATGCAGACACAAAGACGCAGTCAGGCATGCAGACACACACTCGAACACACACACACACACACACACACACACACACACACACACACACACACACACACACACACACACACACACACACACACACACACACACACACACACACACACACACACACACACACACACACACACACATAAATATACACTTACCTACTCACTCACTTACATATAGTCCGTTTTTAGTTAGCGAGTTAAATACACATCCTGTGAAATGAAGGAGATCATTCATTCAGCATGCTGGCAAAACACAAGTCTACACTCCAAATGCCATGAAGGAAAAAGATACACACACAGAGGAATACAACTCAAAGGAAAATAAGATGCTAGGAGAACAGTATAATGTGTGTTAGACACAGAGGCTACCACTAACACTACTACTACCACTACTACTACTACAACCACTACTACTACTACTACCACCACTACCACCACTACCACTACTACCACGACTAACACCATCTCCCCCACCACCACCACTACCTCCATCACCAGCACTACCACCACCACCTCCACTACCACCACTACTACTACTACCACCACCACTACTACTACTACTACTACTACTACCACCACTACAACCACCAATACCACCACTACTACCACCACTACTACTACTACCACAACTACTAGTACTACCACCACTACTACTACTACCACCACTACTAGTACTACCACCACTACTACCACTACCACCACAACTACCACCACTATTACAACTACAACCACCTCCACCACTACTACCACCACCACCTCCATCACCACCCCTACTACTACTACCACCACAACCAACACCACAACTACTACGACCACGACCACCACAAACACCACCACTACTACCACCGATACCGCCTCCACCACCACCTCCACCTCAACCACTAAAACCACCAATACCACCACTACAACTACTACCACCACCACCACCACCACAACCACCACTGCTACTACCACCATTACTACAACCACCACTATTACTACTACCACCATTACTACAACCACCACTATTACTACTACCACCACTACTAGTACTACCACCACCACCACTACTACTACCACCACCACTACCAACACCATGAATACCACTACAACGATCACTACCACCACCACTACTACTACCTCCACCACCGCCACTACTACCACCACCTTCATCACCACCACTACCACCACCACCTCCACTACCACCACCACCACTACTTCTACCACCACCACTACAAACACCACCACCACCACTACTACCACCACTACCACCACCACTACCACTACTACTACCACTACAAATACCACCACTACTACTACAACCAGTACTACTACTACCACCACTACCAACTCTACTACCACCCCTACCACCACCACTACTACCACCACTACCACCACCTCCACCACTACTACTACCACCACCACCACTACCACCACTACAATCACCACTACCACCACTACTACCACCACTACCACTACCACCACTACAACCACCACCACCACTATTACTACCACCACCACCACCACCACCACCACCACCACCACTACTACCACCACTACTACTACCACCATTACTACAACCACCACTATTACTACTACCACCATTACTACTACCACCACTACTACTACTACCACCACTACTAGTACTACCACCACTACTACCACTACCACCACAACTACCACCACTATTACAACTACAACCACCACTACTACTACCTCCACCTCCACCACTACTACCACCACCACCTCCATCACCACCACTACTACTACTACCACCACAACCAACACCACAACTACTACGACCACGACCACCACAAACACCACCACTACTACCACCGATACCGCCTCCACCACCACCTCCACCTCAACCACTAAAACCACCAATACCACCACTACAACTACTACCACCACCACCACCACCACAACCACCACTGCTACTACCACCATTACTACAACCACCACTATTACTACTACCACCATTACTACAACCACCACTATTACTACTACCACCACTACTAGTACTACCACCACCACCACTACTACTACCACCACCACTACCAACACCATGAATACCACTACAACGATCACTACCACCACCACTACTACTACCTCCACCACCACCACTACTACCACCACCTTCATCACCACCACTACCACCACCACCTCCACTACCACCACCACCACTACTACTACCACCACCACTACAAACACCACCACTACCACTACTACTACCACTACAAATACCACCACTACTACCACTACTACTACTACAACCAGTACTACTACTACCACCACTACCAACTCTACTACCACCCCTACCACCACCACTACTACCACCACCACCACTACAATCACCACTACCACCACTACTACCACCACTACCACTACCACCACTACAACCACCACCACCACTATTACTACTACCACCACTACTATTACTACCACCACCACCACCACCACCACCACCACCACTACTACCACCACTACTACTACCACCATTACTACAACCACCACTATTACTACTACCACCATTACTACAACCACCACTACTACTACTACCACCAGTACTACTACTACCACAACTACCACCACTACTACCACAACTACTACCACCACTACTGCTAATACAACCACAACTACCACCACCACCACCAGTACAACTACCAACACCACAACCACCACTACCACAACCACTACCACCACCACTACTACCACTACTACCACCACTACTACCACCACCACTACCACTACCACGACCACTACCACTATCACCACCACCACCACCACCACTACTACTACCACCTCCACCACTACAACCACCACTACAACCACCACTACAACAACCAATACACCACTACTACTACCACCACCACCACCACCACCACCACCACCACCACCATCACCACTACTACTACTAGTACTACCACCACCAGCACCACTACTACCACCACTACTACCACCACTACTACTACCACCATTACTACAACCACCACTATTACTACTACCACCATTACTACAACCACCACTACTACTACTACCACCACTACTACTACTACCACAACTACCACCACTACTACCACAACTACTACCACCACTACTGCTAATACAACCACAACTACCACCACCACCACCACCAGTACAACTACCAACACCACAACCACCACTACCACAACCACTACCACCACCACTACTACCACTACTACCACCACTGCCACCACCACCACTACCACTACCACGACCACTACCACTATCACCACCACCACCACCACCACCACCACCACCACCACTACTACTACCACCTCCACCATCACCTCCACCACTACAACCACCACTACAACCACCACTACAACAACCAATACACCACTACTACTACCACCACCACCACCATCACCATCACCACTACTACTACTAGTACTACCACCACCAGCACCACTACTACCACCACTACTACTACCACCTCCACCATCACCTCCACCACTACAAACACCACCACTACAACAACCAATACCACCACTACTACTACCACCACCACCACCACCACCACCACCACTACTACTACTACTACCACCACTACTAGTACTACCACCACCACCACTACTACTACCACCACCACTACCAACACCATAAATACCACTACAACGATCACTACCACCACCACTACTACTACCTCCACCACCACCACTACTACCACCACCTTCATCACCACCACTACCACCACCACCTCCACTACCACCACCACCACTACTACTACCACCACCACTACAAACACCACCACCACCACTACTACCACCACTACCACCACTACCACCACCACTACCACAACTACTACTACCACTACAACTACCACCACTACTACCACTACTACTACTACAACCAGTACTACTACTACCACCACTACCAACTCTACTACCACCCCTACCACCACCACTACTACCACCACTACCACCACCACTACCACTACTACTACATACTACAACTACTACTACCACTACAACTACCACCACTACTACCACTACTACTACTACAACCAGTACTACTACTACCACCACTACCAACTCTACTACCACCCCTACCACCACCACTACTACCACCACTACCACCACCTCCACCACTACTACTACCACCACCACTACTACAATCACCACTACCACCACTACTACTACTACCACCACTACCACTACCACCACTACAACCACCACCACCACTATTACTACTACCACCACTACTATTACTACAACCACCACCACCACCACTACTACTACTACCACCACTACCACTTCCACCACTACAACCACCACCACCACTATTACTACTACCACCACTACTATTACTACCACCACCACCACCACCACCACCACCACTACTACCACCACTACTACTACCACCATTACTACAACCACCACTAGTACTACTACCACCACTACCACCACCACCACTACTACTACCACCACCACTACAAACACCACCACCACCACTACTACCACCACTACCACCACCACTACCACTACTACTACAACTACTACTACCACTACAACTACCACCACTACTACCACTACTACTACTACAACCAGAACTACTACTACCACCACTACCAACTCTACTACCACCCCTACCACCACCACTACTACCACCACTACCACCACCTCCACCACTACTACTACCACCACCACCACTACCACCACTACAATCACCACTACCACCACTACTACTACTACCACCACTACAACCACCACCACCACTATTACTACTACCACCACTACTATTACTACCACCACCACCACCACCACCACCACTACTACTACCACCACCACTACCAACACCATAAATACTACTACAACGATCACTACCACCACCACCACTAATACCACCACCTCCATCACCACCACTACTACACCACCTCCACCACCACCACCACTACTACCACAACCAACACTAATACCGCTGTTACCACCACTACCACCACCACTACAACTACCACCACCACTACTACCACAACTACCACCACTGCCACCACTACTACTACTACAACCAGTACTACTACTACCACCACTACCTACACTACTACCACCACTACCACCACCACTACTACCACCCCTACCACCACCAGTACTACTATTACCACCACAACTACCACCACTATTACCACCACTACCTCCACCACCACTACTACTACTACTACTACCACAACTACCCTCACTACCAGCACCGCCACCACTACTACTACTACCACCAGTACTACTACTACCACAACTACCACCACTACTACCACAACTACTACCACCACTACTGCTACTACCACCACTACTGCTAATACAACCACAACTACCACCACCACCACCACCAGTACAACTACCAACACCACAACCACCACTACCACAACCACTACCACCACCACTACTACCACTACTACCACCACTACTACCACCACCACTACCACTACCACGACCACTACCACTATCACCACCACCACCACTACTACTACCACCTCCACCATCACCTCCACCACTACAACCACCACTACAACCACCACTACAACAACCAATACCACCACTACTACTACCACCACCACCACCACCACCATCACCACTACTACTACTACTACCACAACCACTACTACTACTACCACCACCACCACCACTACAACCACCACCACCACTATTACTACTACCACCACTACAACCACCACTACAACCACCACTACCACCACTACTACTACTACCACCACTACTACAACCACCACCACCACTACTAGTACTACCACCACCACCAGCACTAGTACCACCACTACTACTACCACCTCCACCATCACCTCCACCACTACAACCACCACCACTACAACAACCAATACCACCACTACTACTACCCCCACCACCACCACCACCACCACCACCACTACAACCACCAGCACCACTATTACTACTACCACCACTACAACCACCACTACCACCACTACAACCACCACTACCACCACTACTACTACTACCACCACTACTACAACCACCACCACCACTATTACTACTACCACCACTACTAGTACTACCACCACCACCACCACCACCACCACCACCACTACCAACACCACTACCAACACCATAAATACCACTACAACGATCACTACCACCACCACTACTACTACCTCCACCACCACCACTACTACCACCACCTCCATCACCACCACTACTACCACCACCACTACTACTACCACCACCACTACAAACACCACCACCACCACTACTACCACCACCACCATTAAGACTGCTACTACCACCACTACCACCTCCACTACTACTACCACTACAACTACCACCACCTCCACTACTACTACCACTACAACTACTACCACAACTACCACCACTACCACCACTACTACTACTACAACCAGTACTACTACTACTACCACAACTACTACCACCACTACCACCACTACAATCACCACTACTACTACTACCACCACTACAACCACCACCACCACTATTACTACTACCACCACTACTACTACTACCACAACTACCACCACTACCAGCACTGCCACCACTACTACTACTACCACCAGTACTACTACTACCACAACTACCACCACTACCACCACTACTACTACTACCACCACTACTACTAATACAACCACAACTACCACCACCACCACCACCAGTACAACTACCAACACCACAACTACTACCACCACCACTACTACCACCTCTACTACCACCACCACCACCACCTCCACTACTACTACTACTAACACCAGTACTACTACCAACACCACCAGTACTACTACCACAACCAATACCACTATCACTACCACCAACACCACCACTACTACCACCACCAGTACTACTACTAACACCACCACTACAACCACCACCACTACCACCACTACTACCACCACCACTATCACCACCACTACTACTAATACCACCAGTACTACTACCACTACCACTATCATTACCATCACCACTACTACTACCACCACTACTACTATGCTTAGAAAAACAATAAGCATGAGTTTATACACCAAAGGAGCCTGTGAGTGTGTGTGCGTATGTGCGCGAGAGTGTATTTTTGGGGTGCAATGAAGGGTTGTCCACACAGTTAGCGGCAGGCATGTGTGCCAGTTCATGAGCACATAGACCTATTCCCTAACATGTGTGACCAATGAAAGGTGAATGGCTCTCCTGTCTATACTTTCCTCAAAATCAGCCATGATGTCACCATGAACCCTCTGCGAACCCACCTCTGTCAAAAAACATTACTACAGCGCTCCCTCTTTCTGCTTAATTTTCTCTCTTTCTTTCTTTCCACCGCTCCCTCTTTCTCCGCTCTCTTTCCCTCGCTCTCTCTCCCTCTTTCTCCGCACTTTCCCTCTCTCTCTCTCCCTTTCTCTCTCTCTACGTTCTGCTTCCCTCTCTTCTCGCTCTTCCTGAATTCTTTCACCCAAAACCACATTATTTTTCTTTCCTTCCACTTTTTTATTCTTTCTCGTATTCTTCCACTCACTTCCACCCCCTCCCCATCTTCCACCCCTTCCCCATCTTTCACCCCCTCCCCAACTTTCTCTCCCTCTATCTCGCTCGCCCTTAAACCCCCCTCTTTCTCTCCCTCTCTCCCCCCTCTTTCTCCTCTCTCTTTCACCCTCCCTCTCTCCTCTCTCTCTCCCTGGCTGGCTCGTTCTAATTGAATCACCACAAGTTGCGGTGTAGAGCCCAATGTGCCAAGATGTTCTGATTAAGATAGACTTTGTTTAAGCAGTAGTTTTGAAAAATTGCTCCGAGTGCTGTGGAGAGAGATAGAAGACTTCTGTGAAGGCAAAGAGCGAGAGAGCGAGTGAGAGAGTGAGAGAGTGAGAGTGAGAGAGTGAGAGAGTGAGAGAGTGAGAGAGCGAGAGAGCGAGAGAGCGAAAGAGAGACTAGAAAGCAGTCAGACACATATGGAAGTGATTCAGTAATTACAGCAAATCTGTTCTCTAAAGGAAAGGTCCTTTTTTCCATCCCTCCTTCTCTCCTTCCCTCCTGCTCTAAAGGAAAGGTATTCCTTCCTTCCCTCTCCATCCATCCTTCCCCCATCTCTCCCTGCACATAAAACTGTGAATCAATGACCCATAGTGTGATTAAAGAGTGATTAACACAACTCTAGAAAGATGCAGATGAGTTACTGTCTCCCATGCAGTTGTAAAGCCATGTTGAAATCAGGAATAATACCACACTTGAAATAGTTTTCTGCATTCTTTACTCATAAAGTGTGCTTTCTGAAGTTTAATCAGCTATTCTATAAGCAATCTAAACCAACTGTGAGGCAGGCTCAGCATGGTATGAACTATAAGCTCTCATCACCCACAGCTAAACTGGCATCACTTCACACAACAATGAACTCTTTCAGCCAAATGAAATGGTGTGTGAGAGAGAGACAGTGAGACAGCGTGAGAGCGAGACAGACAGTGATGACTGTCTCTTTAGCCCCGAGGCACAAGGTGTTTTGCAGGTGTCTGTGTTGGCAGCGACTTCTGTTCTGTTCTGTTCCGTTCAGTGCCCAAACAGCGAGAGCACCCTGTAATTATTTGCGTGCCTTGCCATAATATGTTCTCATCAGGACATGTGCATGAGTCAGCCAACACACACTTCATAATTTGATGCACTTTGAATCTGACACCAAATGAATTCTGTCAGGGAATGATTTACATAAGAGCGGAGAGTGCTATATTTCCTGGCAGTACACCTGTAGGCCTGCACACCTAATTTACAAATGGATGGTTAAACGGTAGGTAGGATAGTAGCGCAGATTAAGCAGGTTTAGGTAGTTTCAGATAAAAAATAAACACAGTTACAACAAGTCTTAACGCAAAATTGCTTGAGAAAGACAAACCAATCAATCAATCAAGTTTATTTTATATAGCCCTTCGTACATCAGCTAATATCTCGAAGTGCTGTACAGAAACCCAGCCTAAAACCCCAAACAGCAAGCAATGCAGGTGTAGAAGCACGGTGGCTAGGAAAAACTCGCTAGAAAGGCCAAAACCTAGGAAGAAACCTCGAGAGGAAGCAGGCTATGAGGGGTGGCCAGTCCTCTTCTGGCTGTGCCGGGTGGAGATTATAACAGAACTATGCCAAGATGTTAAACAAACAAATGAACAATGTGTTTACGCTGTCAGGTTTTGGCCAAGACTGTTCGGGTTTTGGTCACTAGATGTCCCCATTGCACCTTTTTTGTACCTTTTGTTTTTCTTGCTCTAATTATTGTTTGCACCTGTAGGTCATTCCCTTGTTAGTATTTAAACCCTGTGTGTTCCTCAGTTCCTTGCTCAGTGTTTGTAAGTTAGCACCCAGCCCCAGCCCAAGCCTTGTTTTATACAGATATTTCTCTTGTTGAATTTTCCAGAGGTTCTCTGGTTTAGTTCTTGTGTATTATTTGAGTAGTCTTTTGAGGTTTGTTTTTTCCCTGCTTTTTTACCACTTTGTGGAGTTTCTTTTGTGTTTTGGAGGATTTCCATTTTTGGGCCTTTTGGCTTTATTTTTGGACATTGTGGATTTAGTTTCTTTGCCTGAAGATTTTGTTCTTTAATTAAACCACCATCTCTAGTACTGCTGTGTCTGCCTCATCTTCTGGGTTCTGACGATTATTAGTGACTGTTTCTCGCACCGGGTCCTGACATACGCAACATCTTCATCATCAAGTAGGCCTAATAGACCTAGGTGTAATATCATGGTAACCTACTGCTCAATCCTAATAGTACAAATCACTACAAATTAATCTAAAGAACTCAAAGGCTGCGTTTACACATGCAGTTCAATTCGGATCTTTTTTTCCCCACTAATTGGTCTTTTGACTATTCACATCAGATCTTTTTAGAATTGATCTGATTAGCCAAAATACAAATTTGTGAAACATTTGTGAAGTATTGGGCAGCCTGTATAAATGTAAACGCATCCAAAGTTATGATAAATCAGTTATCTGCGCAATGGGCCATCTCGAACCATCGTCCAGAAGAGAAGGGGCTCGTTTGAGTGGTAAGGCTGAAGCAATCCACTGCAGATGAAAGTTGAGGAATGAAGTCGGGGGAGGTGCATCTGCAACAGCCAAGTCGGACACCAATGTGGTTTTCCAACAGCAAGGTTCAACGCAACAAGGCAGGATTGCCATTGTTTATAAAAGTTTTTATTAGTAATGAAATACACATGGCTCCAACCCCCATATTACACACTTACAAACTGTTAATATATGTGTGTATATTGTCCAATCAATTCAATTGGTGAGAGAGACTAAAGTATCACAATAATTTGTACTGTCACGTGGAGCGGAACAGGGGAACCCAAGAGCAGACTCAGACAAGGAGACTGGGATGAAGTAATCAAGGTATTTATTGAAACACGTGGGGGAAGACTGAGTGCAGGACAGGGGAAGCTCAGACGGGTTGCCAGAAACCAGGTGCGGAGGCAGAGGCTGGAGCGAGAGGTGTTGGGACATGGTAAGCAGGTCCGGAGGGGAATCCAAGGGAGCCGTAGTGTGGGGAATCCAGGACAGAGTAGCAGGACTGACGAGAAGTCGGACTGGAGACAGGGACCACAGTCAGAGCGGGCAGAACTGTAGCGGTGAGGAAAACTGCGTCAGGCAAGGGAAAACAGGCCAACAGGATCTAAACAGGAACAAATGGCTAGAAACATGGACTGACTGAGCAGAGATTACGATCTGGCAGAGTGAAAGAGGCAGGACTGAGTATATGTAGAGGTTTTGATTATGGAACAGGTTGCAGCTGGTGGGGATCTGCTCTGACTCCAGCACACCTGTCTCCGCCCACACAATCATACACACACACACACACACACACACACACACACACACACACAGAGAGGGAGAGGGAGAGGGAGAGGGAGAGGGAAAGAGCACGGGGGGAGTGGCGGCAGATCAAGGAGACACAGGATGAGCACTAGAGGGCGTGGCAGGAGCAGATGTAACATGAACATTGAAGTCTATCAATGTACAAATGACCTGTCATCAAGGCAAAGGGTGGCTACTTTGAAGCTACTCAAATATAAAATATATTTTGATTTGTTTAACACTTTTTTGGTTACTACATGATTCCATGTGTCATTTCATACTTTTGAAGTCTTCACTATTATTCTACAATGTAGAAAATAGTAAAAATAAAGAAAAACCCTGAATGAGTAGGTGTGTCCAAACTTTTGACTGGTACTGTATGTGTGTACATTGTACTATCAATTCAATTGGTGAGAGAGACTGAAATTTCACAATAATTTGTACATTGGAGTCTATCAAAGTACAAATGACCTGTTCCAGTCATGAATTTGGTCACGCATGCGTTGGTCAAACAAAAACACCCTAATGATTGGCTGACAATAGAGGCTCCCACAATGCAGCCGCTGTCTGCAACATGAAGTTGATGATGAGCAACTGCAGAAACTTGCAGTCGACTACAGTCAAAACTTCATGATCTTTGATCACATTGTTTTTGTAAAGTCATGCAGTTGTCATGTAGGTGCAAGTCAGACAATTTTGATTCTCATAATGCAACACACTTTGATAGGCTTGACAAAAGTGATCATCTTGAACTCACCCGCACTTCAGAAAACTGAATGTGTGGAGAATTGAGGCTACAAAGATGGGTTTGCTGGCGTTGTAGCGCTCTCTAGTGACAAAATAATGAACTGCAATTGAATGTTACTGAGGGGATGCGAAAAATCCTGCCACAGTAAAATACTGTATGCTGAAGTGACAGCCTACATTTCCTCCACAAACACAAACACCCACTCACACACACATTTAGGACAACATGTGTCACTTGTTTGTTTATTTGTTCCTAAGACACATGGTCTGAATGTTCGGACATCAACTTTAAGCGGCACAGTCCGCTACTAACAACTTCCGGACCAGTCACGGTGTGCGCCGCCCATTGTGCATGTGCCTCATCCGCCCACTTCTCGTTATCGCACGCTCGGTATTATGGTATGTATAAAATGTACAGTATGTCAGTAGGGCGGCGCACGCCCCTTGCACATGCAGAGCGCACATGCACCGTGGCTTTACTAAACGCGTAGCACGGTCACATAAGCGCATCAAATCTCCCCTCAGCTCTAGATACCGGCCAATGAGAACGCATTACAGAGTAAAAGGACGGAAGGAGAGAGTGAAAGGAGAGTTCAAATGGGACATATAGTGAGATGAGATACATCCAAACAGACACAACAGAAATTGAGAGAGGACGAGTCACATTTTTTTAAGCCACCTGAAAACGTGATTGATGTGGAAGTGAGTGTGTGTATTATTTTGTCTAGTTTACAGTTCAGTTCATCCTCGGAGATGCTGATGGAGCTGTGAATTATTGGGATTTTTTATTAAAATCACTTGTTCTCTGCTCGCGACACTCCCTTCCGCTGAACCAAGCAACTCACTAGCACAGTGCAGAACGGATCCAGGTAGCATGCAATAATAATATATCCTGCACACCTGAGACAGTTGGACATAACTCTTCTGCATAGAATACAGCTGGACATAACTGTGCTTACAGTATACTACGGAGTGTTCTGTCGTTGACAGATCAATACGATTGTCTTCAACCGTGCGCTTGTTCCATGGCTCAGGTATTTTACGCACAGGTAGTTCTCGACTATCACCTGTCTGTAGTTTAGTATTGATCCTGCATATTGACATTCAGAAGCAGCTGTATATTGACAAGTCGAGCTTCATTCATCACAGCAAACAAGACACATCAAGAAACATGGACAGTCCGGGTGGTAAGTGCTATGATTGCGATGATATGTTTTGTTATTTCCATTGATTGATAATTTTCAAATTATATTTTGTTATTGCATACACTTTATATATCAGTCGCATAGCAATGCTATTTTTGTAGCTCAATATTGAATTTGGCATTGGAGTTATACATTTTGAGTTGAGTATGGTGATGATTTTAAAAAACATTTAAAGAGTATTTACCATGTTTTATTGTGTTTGTTTCTCTTTGCAGTCGTGCGTATTTGTGTGTAAAATACGTTCCCAAATGTCCTGCATGATGAGGTTTTACATTTAAGGTGTCTCTTCATCAGCATGTTAGAAAGGGGGTCGACTTAATACGATTTGAAACAGTTTTATAAGGCTGGTACTGTATGTCCAATTGTATATGTTTAGAAAGTAGCGAGATGGAGATGAGAACAATTCAACTTTATCACAGGACCGTCATGCTTTTTGTGCATTATCCTCCCATGCGTGAACTTGGAAAATGCCATGAATACTGACTGATATAAATTCTGAAACAGGTGTAATATCCAACAAGTGTATGTTTTCTTTCAAGCATACAAAGGTGCACTTGAAAAACTGCTAAAAAGATTGACGATGATATGTGACAGTGCTTGAAGTTCACGCAACTTCCCACATAAAAAATGACTACAGTTTACTATAGACTGCTACAATACTTACAATAGAATTCTGTAGTAAACTGTAGTATATTGTACACACTGTAGCATCCCTCGATCATATGTATTACTTACTATATAATTTTGTAGTATACTGTACTACAGTATACTACAGATCGCAAAAACACTACAGTAAATACTACAGTAATGTCGGCAAAAACACTACAGTAATTACTATAGTATATTATACTACAGTATTTATTTGCATATACCCTGCCCATTTTCCTCCCCATACCCAGTTTGTACTACCCATAAGTGTGAAACCTACATGCCAAGTATATATACAGTACCAGTCAAAAGTTTGGACACACCTACTCATTCAAGGGTTTTTCTTTCATTTTTACTATCTTCCACATTGTAGAATAATAGTGAAGACATCAAAACTATGGAATCATGTAGTAACCAAAAAAGTGCTAAACAAATCTAAAATATATTTGAGATTTATTTGAGATTTGAGATTCTTCAAAGTTGCCGCTCTTTGCCATGATGACAGCTTTGCACACTATTGGCCTTCGCTCAACTAGCTTCATGAGGTAGTCACATGGAATTCCACAGGTGTGCCTTATTAAAAGTTAATTTGTGGAATTTCTTTCCTTCTTAATGCATTTGAGACAATCAGTTGTGTTGTGACATGGTAGGGGTGGTATACAGAAGATAGCCCTATTTGGTAAAAGACCAAGTCCATATTATGGCAAGAACAGCTCAAATAAGCAAAGAGAAATGACAGTCCATCATTACTTTAAGAAATGAAGGTCAGTTAATCTGGAAAATGTCAAGAACTTGGAACGTTTCTTCAAGTGCAGTTGCAAAAACCACCTTGCGCTATGATGAAACTGGCTCTCATGAGGACCTCCACAGGAAAGGAAGACCCAGAGTTACCTCTGCTGCAGAGGATATGTTCAATAGAGTTAACTGCAACTCAGAGTTCAAGTACCAGACACATCTCAACATCAACTGTTCAGAGGAGACTGAGTGAATCAGGCCTTCCTGGTCGAATTGATGCAAAGAAACCACTACTAAAGGACACCAATAAGAAGAAGAGGCTTGCTTTGGCCAAGAAACACGAGCAATGGACATTAGACCGGTGGAAATCTGTCTTTTGGTCTGATGAGTCCAAATTTGAGAGATTTGGTTCCAACCGCCGTGTCTTTGTGAGATGCAGAGTAGGTGAACGGATTATCTCTGCATGTGTGGTTCCCACCTTGAAGCATGGAGGAGAAGGTGTGGGGGTGCTTTACTGGTGACACTGTCAGTGATTTATTTCGAATTCAAGGCACACTTAACCAGCATGGCTACCACAGCATCCGGCAGCGATACGCCATCCCATCTGGTTTGCGCTTAGTGGGACTATCATTTGTTTTTCTACAGGACAATGACCCAAAACACACCTCCAGGCTGTGTAAGGGCTATTTGACTAAGAAGGAGAGTGATGGTAGTGCTAGATCAGATGACCTGGCCTTCACAACCACCCGACCTCAACCCAATTGAGATGGTTTGGGATGAGTTAGACCGCAGAGTGAAGGAAAAGCAGCCAACAATCAAGTAATCAGCATATGTGGGAACTCCTTCAAGACTGTTGGAAAAGCATTCCTCATGAAGCTGGTTGAGAGAATGCCAAGAGTGTGCAAAGCTGTCATCAAGGCAAAGGATGGCTACTTTGAAGAAAATAAAATATACAATATATTTTGATTTATTTAACACTTTTTTGGTTACTACATGATTCCATATGTGCTATTTAATAGTTTTGATGTCTAAACTATTATTCTACAATGTAGAAAATATAAAAAATAAAGAAAAACCCTTGAATGAGTAGTATACTAAAGCCCGCAAAAACACTACGTAATTACTATAGTATATACCATAAAAAAAAATCTACAGTATTTATTCTATAGTAAACTGTAAATACTACGGTATACTACAGTCATGGCCGCAACACTACAGTAAATACTACAATAAAGTCTGCAAAAACACTACAGTAAATACTATACACTGTATGCTTGAAAGAAAACATCCACTTGTTGGATATTACAAAAAAGGTCCTATCTAGAACCTAAAATGGTTATTTGGCTGTCCCCATAGGAGAACCCTTTGAAGAACCCTTTTTGGTTCCAGGTAGAACCACATAGTGTTCAACATGGAAGCCAAAAGGGTTCTACTTTAAACCAAAAAGGGCTCTACCTGGAACCAACAAGGGTTATCCTATGGGGACAGCCGAAGAACCCTTTTAAAACCGTTTTTCTAAGAGTGTAGTATTTATACCATAGTATACTATAGTATTTTTTCATATGGGTAGGAGACACTTCCTGTTTTTCCTCATGAAAACAAACTCACATGGAGCAAGCTGTCACTGGTTCCAATGCATTCTATGCTTATTGCCAACAGACGGCAGGCGATTTTGTTTTCGTGTGTATCTATAAGTAAATGATTCTCTACCACCCAGTGTGCATTGCGATACTGAATAGATAGGAGAAGTGTTGTGATTACTACATTAATAATTAGGTGGGTGCCTATGTTTGTCCTATTTCACACATGTACAAGTGTGTGTTATACACATGTGAAATGTAAATGTGTTTTTTTGCTTATCCTTTCGGTTATTGCTCCAACGCTCTTAACCTCTAGGCTACCTGTCGCCCTTGGAGGCTGGGCCAGTGACATGGGTTGATAACGCAAAGCTTATGGCTATGGGAAACTATAGAGTTATGCATGGAACATTGGGCGGTGTTTCCACAAGGTTAGCCAAAGTACACCTGGCATCATAATATTTATTTACATATTCTACTTCCACTCCCAGCTGTTGAGTGGTGATTCATTTACTAACTCTGCAGTCACGTTTCAGTCCAGGTGATGGAAACGACTGTGGCAAACGGCCTGGGTCAAGGCGCCCTTCTGCATGTTCCATGTGTTCCACTGGTTCCATGTCAGTTATTATCTGGAGGACAAAACTTGGAGCTGTTCAGACCTCTGCATCCTACACTAAACTTACTTAGTCATTTATTTGTCAAAATGTTATATAAAAAACGTTTTTATTAATTTATTCATCATCTACTTTATTGGCCTTAGATATTTTGTATGGGCTATTCGGGTAATCTAAATACTGTATACAATTTGCGGATGTTTGCATGATGTCAATACGGAGGTTAAAAGGTCACCGGTGCAGTAATGTGGGATATCTGATCCCCATGCCACAGCATTTTTCTGCCTGCAACTTGGAGGCGGTTTTGAATGGTGGCTCTCTCTCTTTTCTTCATTGACAAGGTCATCCAACTTGACTCTATGAATGCATGGCTCAGTTAACCTACAGCTGGTGCCCCTGTTTGACCTTGATATGTATTGGTCTCAGAGGGCGAGATACAGTACATGCATTCTTGATTTATCTTATCAAACCAAGCAGAAGTAAACAAAATCAGATGTAATCCATATACATCCTAATCTAAATAACACAAGATAATTCAACTGATTGCATAATATTGAGAGTGAGGCTACTGCTGGTTTAACCCAGAGCCCCATATTCACCTGCTGCCCAATTAGGTGAACCTCACAGAGCAATGCAATGGGTGATGGCATTTAACTGAGAAGCCCGGATGCACACACACACACACTTTGGAACCATGCCAGTCAGGTCAAGTGTTGGCACACTCTGGGTGCTGTGAACTACATCTAAACGTACCTACAACCCACAGGATGTCTAATCAGATCATCCAACCTGTTGCCAGAACGGTAATCCAGTGTTTCTATGTGGTCAATAAGGACCACTGTCTCTATGAATGATCGGTGCGGTGTGTGGGGGGGTCCTTGCAGTTCGCACGAATGATTCTAGCGCCCATTCAGAACATCCCCAACCAACCGTACACCATGCTCTATTTGCGTTTCCTCTAAAATTATAACAGAGGCTATAAAGCGCAGGTGGTGATTATAATTTCTGACTGCTGGTGATAGCTTCATGCAGCGCGAGTCTTCCCACTGAATGCACTCCTCTCATTCTCGAATCGTCCTCACGTGGATGCATTTGCTAAGCCGCGTGCGGCGCGTGATTTCACAGGCCGATACAGTTCTCTCTCTCCCCATTTATTTTTTCTCTTCGCTCTCTCTCTCCCGGCACTTCTGTAGTGATGGTGCCTCCGGTGGTGGAAAGGGGGGAGTTTAGGTTGGAAAGTGTGTTAGAGATTTCATGCATTAACTTTATCTCTCGTCACGTTTTCCCATATTATGCGCGATTTATTGTAATCAAATGCATTAGTCCTGGATCCTATATCCCAAGTCCCCTGCATCAACATCAGTGGCGTCAGTTCATCTAAACCCAGGGTATGGCAAAGTGAGGTGTGGTGGGTTGGGGGATGTGATTAACCTCAGGCATTAATTATCACCGCAATATTGTGTTTAAAGGTGTGTGGAACGCCGTGGACAATGTCAACCACTACTCAACCTCATCATAAATTGTCTCATTTACTTGTGGAACGACGCATACAGTGCAACATGAAATAGATGCATAATACGTGCTATCAAGTCACAACAAGGCCGACTTCAAATAATGACATCAATGTGAAAGTAACCGGTGCATAAAACAGCTGACCGCAAATGCAAACTATGCCAGATAAATCCTATACATGAATAGAAATAAAAAGCATAGCCTACATCAAAGCCTACAATGTCAACATTGCTTCGTGCACTTCCCGCACATGTATACATTTGCCTGTCTGCAGTTTTCGCCAGGGAAGGTAAACATTCTGCGAGTATTGAAGCAATGTATCAACATGGTTGCTCTGAGAATATTGAAACATTGTACCAACGAACGATGCAGCTTGGAGAATATTGAAACATGTTGTATCAACAAGGCAGCTACGAGAATAGTGATTGCAGCATAGTTGCCAACGAGGGGGCGCCTCGCGCATTTTCCCCGGGACAGCTTGTCTGTCTGATATTATTGTGTTGTTTACGCATTTGGGTGATTATTATATATATATTTTTAAAAACAGCCCTACATCCACACTATAGTTACATAACTTTAATGACGTTTTAGCAACAAGATTGATCTGTAAGAATATCTCATTTTAATTGAGGAAGATGGACAAGGAAGACTGATAGCGTGGAAATGCATTATACCAGACGGAAGTAGGCAACAGGTAGGATTAGGGCTGCAGGAATGGGATGATGAAAAAGTAGGCCTACAGCAAGAAGTTAAAAAAAAGTTATCCTAACTAAGTAACAATTAATGATTTGCATTATCTCAATTATCATTCTGTCACTGCATGACCATGTACATTTGTTATTGCCTACAATTGTTATTGTCTTTGAAGTCAAAATCATGACATCCATTTGGGGGAAATGCTCTAAATAGCACGTTCAGTTGTGTTTATTATCATACCACTATATGAAACCAAAATTACACTAGTCTACTGGTCAAATTAATTGAAATATCAATCAGGCCTACAGCTATCACAGCCTGTATTTTAATAGCAATAAAATAGCTTTTGGTTTCGAATGGTCACCTCCCAATTCCGAATTGAACTAATTGATAACAAATATATATCTATCAGATAACAACAAGGCTTAGAAGGCCGAGTTCAAATGTCGACGTCAAATTCAAAGCAATTGGCGCACTGCCTAAACGGCTGACTGCCAAAGCAAACTGGCACTGTCTGCGCTCTGCTCTCTAAAAGTGAAAGAAAGGGTTGCAGGCTGGCAGCTGCTCTCCGCATGGTCCTAAAACCAGCCAATCATCACCGTTTAATTATAATCGGGATTGGAACGATTTTAGTCTACTTTGTTTTTGCCTACTTACCATTTTTGGTCTTGAGCTAGGGTATGGCGATACCCAACTAACGCCGCTGATCAACATCTCTCCCATCTCTCCCAAACTGAAGGTTCAGCGCACACATCCGCTAGGCTAGACTAAAGTGTGCTATGTACAGTTGGAACGTGACAGCCCTTCCTGTCAGTAGGCTATTTGTAGCCTGCAAAGTCATTTGATCCGCTGTAGTCCTCAGAGTGATGCTAAAACTGCTATAGGGCAATCCGTGACATCCTGCATTCTTGGTAATGCAGTGTGATGGAGATAATCTATTATAATCCCCAAATGATGCATCATGCATTTAGTCTACATGGATATTTGGTGGCTGCCAAATAGTCCCATTGGTGTCATTCTTCTTTATAATGCAACCTAAATACCTGAATAGAGTAGACTTTTGAATATACTTGCAATATAAATATACATAAATGCAATCCATAATATAAATTCAACTCCGTCTATTCAGGCCCCTCCAATGAATCCAATAAGATGGTATTTGTCACATGCTTCATGAACAAGAGGTGTAGACTAACAGTAAAAAGGTTACTTACAGGTCATTTTCCAACAATGCATAGTTAAAGATTTAAAAAAATATATTTGAAATAGTGACGAGGAGTAAATACACTGTGAGTAACGAATAACAATAACGAGTAAAAATAAAATGGCTAAATACAGGAAGTACCAGTACCGAGTCGATGTGCAGGGGTACGAGATAATAACATGGCTGTATACAGGGAGTACCAGTACCGAGTCGATGTGCAGGGGTACGAGATAATAACATGGCTGTATACAGGGAGTACCAGTACCGAGTCGATGTGCTGGGGTACGAGATAATAACATGGCTGTATACAGGGAGTACCAGTACCGAGTCGATGTGCAGGGGTACGAGATAATAACATGGCTGTATACAGGGAGTACCAGTACCGAGTCGATGTGCTGGGGTACGAGATAATAACATGGCTGTATACAGGAAGTACCAGTACCGAGTCGATGTGCTGGGGTACGAGATAATAACATGGCTGTATACAGGAAGTACCAGTACCGAGTCGATGTGCTGGGGTACGAGATAATAACATGGCTGTATACAGGAAGTACCAGTACCGAGTCGATGTGCTGGGGTACGAGATAATAACATGGCTGTATACAGGAAGTACCAGTACCGAGTCGATGTGCTGGGGTACGAGATAATAACATGGCTGTATACAGGGAGTACCAGTACTGAGTGAATGAGCAGGGGTACGAGGTAATAACATGGCTATATACAGGGAGTACCATTACAGAGTCGATGTGCTGGGGTACGAGATAATAACATGGCTGTATACAGGGAGTACCAGTACCGAGTCGATGTGCTGGCGTACGAGATAATAACATGGCTGTATACAGGGAGTACCAGTACAGAGTCGATGTGCTGGGGTACGAGATAATAACATGGCTGTATACAGGGAGTACCAGTACCGAGTCGATGTGCTGGCGTACGAGATAATAGCATGGCTGTATACAGGAAGTACCAGTACCGAGTCGATGTGCAGGGGTACGAGGTAATAACATGGCTGTATACAGGAAGTACCAGTACCGAGTCGATGTGCTGGCGTACGAGATAATAGCATGGCTGTATACAGGAAGTACCAGTACCGAGTCGATGTGCAGGGGTACGAGATAATAACATGGCTGTATACAGGGAGTACCAGTACCGAGTCGATGTGCTGGCGTACGAGATAATAGCATGGCTGTATACAGGGAGTACCAGTACCGAGTCGATGTGCAGGGGTACGAGGTAATAACATGGCTGTATACAGGGAGTACCAGTACAGAGTCGATGTGCTGGGGTACGAGATAATAACATGGCTGTATACAGGGAGTACCAGTACCGAGTCGATGTGCAGGGGTACGAGATAATAACATGGCTGTATACAGGGAGTACCAGTACCGAGTCGATGTGCTGGGGTACGAGATAATAGCATGGCTGTATACAGGGAGTACCAGTACCGAGTCGATGTGCTGGGGTACGAGATAATAGCATGGCTGTATACAGGGAGTACCAGTACCGAGTCGATGTGCTGGGGTACGAGATAATAACATGGCTGTATACAGGGAGTACCAGTACAGAGTCGATGTGCTGGGGTACGAGATAATAACATGGCTGTATACAGGGAGTACCAGTACCGAGTCGATGTGCTGGGGTACGAGATAATAACATGGCTGTATACAGGGAGTACCAGTACCGAGTCGATGTGCTGGGGTACGAGATAATAACATGGCTGTATACAGGGAGTACCAGTACCGAGTCGATGTGCTGGGGTACGAGATAATAACATGGCTGTATACAGGGAGTACCAGTACCGAGTCGATGTGCTGGGGTACGAGATAATAACATGGCTGTATACAGGGAGTACCAGTACCGAGTCGATGTGCTGGGGTACGAGATAATAACATGGCTGTATACAGGGAGTACCAGTACCGAGTCGATGTGCTGGGGTACGAGATAATAGCATGGCTGTATACAGGGAGTACCAGTACCGAGTCGATGTGCTGGGGTACGAGATAATAACATGGCTGTATACAGGGAGTACCAGTACCGAGTCGATGTGCAGGGGTACGAGATAATAACATGGCTGTATACAGGAAGTACCAGTACCGAGTCGATGTGCTGGGGTACGAGATAATAACATGGCTGTATACAGGAAGTACCAGTACCGAGTCGATGTGCTGGGGTACGAGATAATAACATGGCTGTATACAGGAAGTACCAGTACCGAGTCGATGTGCTGGGGTACGAGATAATAACATGGCTGTATACAGGAAGTACCAGTACCGAGTCGATGTGCTGGGGTACGAGATAATAACATGGCTGTATACAGGGAGTACCAGTACTGAGTGAATGAGCAGGGGTACGAGGTAATAACATGGCTATATACAGGGAGTACCAGTACAGAGTCAATGTGCTGGGGTACGAGATAATAACATGGCTGTATACAGGGAGTACCAGTACCGAGTCGATGTGCTGGCGTACGAGATAATAACATGGCTGTATACAGGGAGTACCAGTACAGAGTCGATGTGCTGGGGTACGAGATAATAACATGGCTGTATACAGGGAGTACCAGTACCGAGTCGATGTGCTGGCGTACGAGATAATAGCATGGCTGTATACAGGAAGTACCAGTACCGAGTCGATGTGCAGGGGTACGAGGTAATAACATGGCTGTATACAGGAAGTACCAGTACCGAGTCGATGTGCTGGCGTACGAGATAATAGCATGGCTGTATACAGGAAGTACCAGTACCGAGTCGATGTGCAGGGGTACGAGATAATAACATGGCTGTATACAGGAAGTACCAGTACCGAGTCGATGTGCTGGCGTACGAGATAATAGCATGGCTGTATACAGGGAGTACCAGTACCGAGTCGATGTGCAGGGGTACGAGGTAATAACATGGCTGTATACAGGGAGTACCAGTACCGAGTCGATGTGCTGGGGTACGAGATAATAACATGGCTGTATACAGGAAGTACCAGTACCGAGTCGATGTGCTGGGGTACGAGATAATAACATGGCTGTATACAGGAAGTACCAGTACCGAGTCGATGTGCTGGGGTACGAGATAATAACATGGCTGTATACAGGAAGTACCAGTACCGAGTCGATGTGCTGGGGTACGAGATAATAACATGGCTGTATACAGGAAGTACCAGTACCGAGTCGATGTGCTGGGGTACGAGATAATAACATGGCTGTATACAGGGAGTACCAGTACTGAGTGAATGAGCAGGGGTACGAGGTAATAACATGGCTATATACAGGGAGTACCATTACAGAGTCAATGTGCTGGGGTACGAGATAATAACATGGCTGTATACAGGGAGTACCAGTACCGAGTCGATGTGCTGGCGTACGAGATAATAACATGGCTGTATACAGGGAGTACCAGTACAGAGTCGATGTGCTGGGGTACGAGATAATAACATGGCTGTATACAGGGAGTACCAGTACCGAGTCGATGTGCTGGCGTACGAGATAATAGCATGGCTGTATACAGGAAGTACCAGTACCGAGTCGATGTGCAGGGGTACGAGGTAATAACATGGCTGTATACAGGAAGTACCAGTACCGAGTCGATGTGCTGGCGTACGAGATAATAGCATGGCTGTATACAGGAAGTACCAGTACCGAGTCGATGTGCAGGGGTACGAGATAATAACATGGCTGTATACAGGAAGTACCAGTACCGAGTCGATGTGCTGGCGTACGAGATAATAGCATGGCTGTATACAGGGAGTACCAGTACCGAGTCGATGTGCAGGGGTACGAGGTAATAACATGGCTGTATACAGGGAGTACCAGTACAGAGTCGATGTGCTGGGGTACGAGATAATAACATGGCTGTATACAGGGAGTACCAGTACCGAGTCGATGTGCAGGGGTACGAGATAATAACATGGCTGTATACAGGGAGTACCAGTACCGAGTCGATGTGCTGGGGTACGAGATAATAGCATGGCTGTATACAGGGAGTACCAGTACCGAGTCGATGTGCTGGGGTACGAGATAATAGCATGGCTGTATACAGGGAGTACCAGTACCGAGTCGATGTGCTGGGGTACGAGATAATAACATGGCTGTATACAGGGAGTACCAGTACAGAGTCGATGTGCTGGGGTACGAGATAATAACATGGCTGTATACAGGGAGTACCAGTACCGAGTCGATGTGCTGGGGTACGAGATAATAACATGGCTGTATACAGGGAGTACCAGTACCGAGTCGATGTGCTGGGGTACGAGATAATAACATGGCTGTATACAGGGAGTACCAGTACCGAGTCGATGTGCTGGGGTACGAGATAATAACATGGCTGTATACAGGGAGTACCAGTACCGAGTCGATGTGCTGGGGTACGAGATAATAACATGGCTGTATACAGGGAGTACCAGTACCGAGTCGATGTGCTGGGGTACGAGATAATAACATGGCTGTATACAGGGAGTACCAGTACCGAGTCGATGTGCTGGGGTACGAGATAATAGCATGGCTGTATACAGGGAGTACCAGTACCGAGTCGATGTGCTGGGGTACGAGATAATAACATGGCTGTATACAGGGAGTACCAGTACCGAGTCGATGTGCAGGGGTACGAGATAATAACATGGCTGTATACAGGAAGTACCAGTACCGAGTCGATGTGCTGGGGTACGAGATAATAACATGGCTGTATACAGGAAGTACCAGTACCGAGTCGATGTGCTGGGGTACGAGATAATAACATGGCTGTATACAGGAAGTACCAGTACCGAGTCGATGTGCTGGGGTACGAGATAATAACATGGCTGTATACAGGAAGTACCAGTACCGAGTCGATGTGCTGGGGTACGAGATAATAACATGGCTGTATACAGGGAGTACCAGTACTGAGTGAATGAGCAGGGGTACGAGGTAATAACATGGCTATATACAGGGAGTACCAGTACAGAGTCAATGTGCTGGGGTACGAGATAATAACATGGCTGTATACAGGGAGTACCAGTACCGAGTCGATGTGCTGGCGTACGAGATAATAACATGGCTGTATACAGGGAGTACCAGTACAGAGTCGATGTGCTGGGGTACGAGATAATAACATGGCTGTATACAGGGAGTACCAGTACCGAGTCGATGTGCTGGCGTACGAGATAATAGCATGGCTGTATACAGGAAGTACCAGTACCGAGTCGATGTGCAGGGGTACGAGGTAATAACATGGCTGTATACAGGAAGTACCAGTACCGAGTCGATGTGCTGGCGTACGAGATAATAGCATGGCTGTATACAGGAAGTACCAGTACCGAGTCGATGTGCAGGGGTACGAGATAATAACATGGCTGTATACAGGAAGTACCAGTACCGAGTCGATGTGCTGGCGTACGAGATAATAGCATGGCTGTATACAGGGAGTACCAGTACCGAGTCGATGTGCAGGGGTACGAGGTAATAACATGGCTGTATACAGGGAGTACCAGTACCGAGTCGATGTGCAGGGGTACGAGATAATAACATGGCTGTATACAGGGAGTACCAGTACCGAGTCGATGTGCTGGGGTACGAGATAATAGCATGGCTGTATACAGGGAGTACCAGTACCGAGTCGATGTGCTGGGGTACGAGATAATAGCATGGCTGTATACAGGGAGTACCAGTACCGAGTCGATGTGCTGGGGTACGAGATAATAACATGGCTGTATACAGGGAGTACCAGTACAGAGTCGATGTGCTGGGGTACGAGATAATAACATGGCTGTATACAGGGAGTACCAGTACCGAGTCGATGTGCTGGGGTACGAGATAATAACATGGCTGTATACAGGGAGTACCAGTACCGAGTCGATGTGCTGGGGTACGAGATAATAACATGGCTGTATACAGGGAGTACCAGTACCGAGTCGATGTGCTGGGGTACGAGATAATAACATGGCTGTATACAGGGAGTACCAGTACCGAGTCGATGTGCTGGGGTACGAGATAATAACATGGCTGTATACAGGGAGTACCAGTACCGAGTCGATGTGCTGGGGTACGAGATAATAACATGGCTGTATACAGGGAGTACCAGTACCGAGTCGATGTGCTGGGGTACGAGATAATAACATGGCTGTATACAGGGAGTACCAGTACCGAGTCGATGTGCTGGGGTACGAGATAATAGCATGGCTGTATACAGGGAGTACCAGTACCGAGTCGATGTGCTGGGGTACGAGATAATAACATGGCTGTATACAGGGAGTACCAGTACCGAGTCGATGTGCAGGGGTACGAGATAATAACATGGCTGTATACAGGAAGTACCAGTACCGAGTCGATGTGCTGGGGTACGAGATAATAACATGGCTGTATACAGGAAGTACCAGTACCGAGTCGATGTGCTGGGGTACGAGATAATAACATGGCTGTATACAGGAAGTACCAGTACCGAGTCGATGTGCTGGGGTACGAGATAATAACATGGCTGTATACAGGAAGTACCAGTACCGAGTCGATGTGCTGGGGTACGAGATAATAACATGGCTGTATACAGGGAGTACCAGTACTGAGTGAATGAGCAGGGGTACGAGGTAATAACATGGCTATATACAGGGAGTACCAGTACAGAGTCAATGTGCTGGGGTACGAGATAATAACATGGCTGTATACAGGGAGTACCAGTACCGAGTCGATGTGCTGGCGTACGAGATAATAACATGGCTGTATACAGGGAGTACCAGTACAGAGTCGATGTGCTGGGGTACGAGATAATAACATGGCTGTATACAGGGAGTACCAGTACCGAGTCGATGTGCTGGCGTACGAGATAATAGCATGGCTGTATACAGGAAGTACCAGTACCGAGTCGATGTGCAGGGGTACGAGGTAATAACATGGCTGTATACAGGAAGTACCAGTACCGAGTCGATGTGCTGGCGTACGAGATAATAGCATGGCTGTATACAGGAAGTACCAGTACCGAGTCGATGTGCAGGGGTACGAGATAATAACATGGCTGTATACAGGAAGTACCAGTACCGAGTCGATGTGCTGGCGTACGAGATAATAGCATGGCTGTATACAGGGAGTACCAGTACCGAGTCGATGTGCAGGGGTACGAGGTAATAACATGGCTGTATACAGGGAGTACCAGTACCGAGTCGATGTGCTGGGGTACGAGATAATAGCATGGCTGTATACAGGGAGTACCAGTACCGAGTCGATGTGCTGGGGTACGAGATAATAGCATGGCTGTATACAGGGAGTACCAGTACCGAGTCGATGTGCTGGGGTACGAGATAATAGCATGGCTGTATACAGGGAGTACCAGTACCGAGTCGATGTGCTGGGGTACGAGATAATAGCATGGCTGTATACAGGGAGTACCAGTACCGAGTCGATGTGCTGGGGTACGAGATAATAGCATGGCTGTATACAGGGAGTACCAGTACCGAGTCGATGTGCTGGGGTACGAGATAATAGCATGGCTGTATACAGGGAGTACCAGTACAGAGTCGATGTGCTGGGGTACGAGGTAATTGAGGTAACTATTGAGGTAATAACTATGTACATATACATATGTACGTAGAGGTGACTAGGCAACAGGATAGATAATAGACAGTAGCAGCAGTGTATGTGGTGAGTGTTAAAGTGTGTGAGTGTTTTTGTGGCATCAGTATGCGTGTGTGCACGTGTTGTGTGTGTATGGTTATAGGCCCGCTGCAGCATCTATGTCAGCCATGGAGCGCACATCCAAATACCATTGCACATTGTTACTGAGACAGTGGCCTACTCTTCTCCTAGCTGGATTAATGCAGTCTTTTAGAGACATAGTAACATGCTCCTCATTGTTTACTGTAATGTATTTACTTAGGATGCTTTGGCAGCTGTCAGTTTGGATCCTGGCTTCAGCCACATACTGTACATCAATAATTCACAAACTTTTATGATCTAGCTATAAATTACAGTGTTTGGAGCCAAATGGGTGAACTCCTCTACCTCAACCCTACCCTCTTCCTCCACCCTACTCTCTACCTCAACCCTACCCTCTTCCTCCACCCTACTCTCTACCTCCAGCCTACCCTCTTCCTCCACCCTACCCTCTTTTTCCACCCTACTCTCTACCTCCACCCTACCCTCTACCTCAACCCTACCCTCTTCTTCCACCCTATCCTCTACCTCCACCCTACCCTCTCCCTCCACCCTACCCTCTCCCTCCACCCTACTTTCTACTGTCTTCCTCCACCCTACCCTCTTTCTCCACCCTACCCTCTACCTCAACTCTATCCTCTACCTCCACGCTACCCTCTACATCCACCCTATCCTCTACCTCAACCCTACTTTCTACCCTCTACCTCCACCCTAACCTCTACCTCTACCTCCACCCTACCCTCAACCTCAATCCTAACCTCTACCTCAACCCTACTTTCTACCCTCTACCTCAACCCTAACCTCTACCTCAATCCTACTTTCTACCCTCTACCTCCACCCTACCCTCTACCTCAATCCTAACCTCTACCTCAACCCTACTTTCTACCCTCTACCTCCACCCTAACCTCTACCTCCACCCTACCCTCAACCCTAACCTCTACCTCAATCCTACTCTCTACTCTCTACCTCCACCCTACCCTCTTCCTCCACCTACCCTCTTCCTCCACCCTACCCTCTACCTCAACCCTACCCTCTTCTTCCACCCTACCCTCTACCTCCACCCTACCCTCTGCCCTCAACCCTAACCTCTACCTCAATCCTACTTTCTACCCTCTACCTCCACCCTAACCTCTACCTCCACCCTACCCTCTACCTCAATCCTACCCGCAACCATTCCCTCTACCTCAACCCTACCCTCTACCTCAACCCTATCCTCTACCTCCACCCTACCCTCTACCTCAACCCTACCCTCTACCTCCACCCTATCCTCTTCCTCCACCCTACCTCAACCCTACTCTCTACCTCCACCCTATTCTCTACCTCAACCCTATCCTTCATGACAAGTCATTGCAAAGGCAAAACAAGCTAGGAAAACACTAGCAGCCTTGCCAGGCTTACAGCTGTAGCATAGCGTAGCACAGAGAACAAACCAGGGGAAGGCTATAATGGGGGGGGGGGGGGGGGGGGGGGGGGCAAGGATTGTTGTGCCTGTTAAGTGCTCAGCGCTCACGTTTCCCCGCCTGACAGCCTCAGCCTGCCTGACAGCCTGCAGACAGCCTGCCTGGCTCTACACCTCCACTCAGGCAGATAGATTAGTGGCAGAACGGGTTGGTTAAGGTCACGATGGGAAACTGCTCTCCTCACTTCCCAACCTGCTGCTGATTCCACAATTAACAGTAGTGTCTGTCTGCACTAACGTGCATTTTAACTAGCTTGTGCTAGTGAGTGTATGGCTCCTATTCTGTCTATTCCAAGGGTTACATGGGGTATCCTCTGGTGCGTGCTATAGGCTATGTGCTATCCTTCTGGCTGAACATCAAAGCCAATTTACATTCCTAAAGTCCTATGGCCCCCTATGGTTTTCTATACTCTCATGAGGGCCATGTTCTCTGAATTTGAGTTAGTTGACTTGACACAAAGGCCATATACTCTACTTAGCCACTGGTCAAGTAGATGACATATTATTGCAGTGCAGTATATAGCAGTATAGTCAAGCTTTGCCTTGGGGAGACTGTAAAAGCTGATAATTAATTTATCACATTTATGGCACCAGTTCAGGGCCCCTCACGCACACAAACTAACATAAAAGTAGCTCACGTGAGTGTTCAGGTGGACATGCCAAAATATTTGTGTGTGGGTGAAGGTGGGGCAAGTCCTGGCTGGGTCAGCAGCAGGCTGTCTGTTTCCAGTCTCAGGAAGTGGCAGGCCAGGGCAGGACCAGGAGGTCCCTGTCAAAAGACGAGCACTAGCTCTGCTGTGTTAACAATCAAGGGGAAAACAGGGAAGACAACAAGAGGAAAGAAAAATGACAGATGGTCATGTTTCCCTGTCACGATCGTTATAATAAGTGGACCAAAGCGCAGCGTGATCTGGGTTCCACATCTTTTTATTACTAAGTGAAACTCACAGCAAAACAAAACAAAACAAAACAATAAATCTCAAATGAAACGTGAAGCTAAACAACAGGCAACTCAAGATCCCACAAAACACAAAGGGGAAATGGCTGCCTAAATATGATCCCCAATCAGAGACAACCATAAACAGCTGCCTCTGATTGGGAACCATACCAGGCCAACATATAAATATAAATCACCTAGATGACCCACCCTAGTCACACCCCGAACTAACCAACATAGAGAGAATAAACAGCTTTCTATGGTCAGGGCGTGACAGTACCCCCCCCCCCCCCCCCCCCCCCCCCCCCCCCCCCCCCAAAGGTGCGGACTCCGACCGCAAAACCTGACTCAATAGGGGAGGGTCCGGGTGGGCATCTACCGTCGGGGGCTGCTCCGGTGCGGGGCGAAGTACCCATTCTGCTCGCGGATACGTCATCTTCAATGGCGGCTCTGGTGCGGGGATCGTCGCCGGAGGCCCCGGACCGTGGGTCGTCGCCAGAGGAAACGGACCGTGGGTCGGCGCCGGAGGAACCAGACCGTGGGTCGTCGCCGGAGAAACCGGACCGTGGGTCGTCGCCGGGGACTCCGGAAACCCTCGACAACATTCCACTGAAAAGGCAGCACCCGAAATCCAAAAATATTTTTTTGAAATATGTAACTTTCACACATTAACAAGTCCAATACAGCAAATGAAAGATAAACTTCTTGTTAATCTACCCATCGTGTCCGATTTCAAAAAGGCTTTACAGTGAAAGCACAACATATGATTATGTTAGGTCAGAGCCAAGTCAAAAAAACACAGCCATTTTTCCAGACAAAGATAGGAGTCACAAAAAGCAGAAATATAGATAAAATTAATCACTAACCTTTGATGATCTTCATCAGATGACACTCATAGGACATCATGTTACACAATACATGTATGTTTTGTTCGATAATGTGCATATTTATATCCAAAAATCTCAGTTTACATTGGCTCGTTACGTTTTGATTCCAAAACATCCGGTGATTTTGCAGATAGCTACATCATTTCACAGAAATACTCATAATAAACATTGATAAAAGATACAAATGTTATTCACAGAATTAAAGATCGACTTCTCCTTAATGCAACCGCTGTGTCAGATTTCAATAAATGACTGATTTGTTCCATAAAGTTCCATAAAGTCCATAATTTATGTCCAAATAGCCACTTGTTGTTAGCGTGTTCAGCCCAGTAATCTATCTTCATGAGGCGCGAGCACTATGTCCAGACAAAAACTCTAAAAGTTCCGTTACAGGTCGTAGAAACATGTCAAACGATGTATGGAATCAATCTTTAGGATGTTTTTAACGTAAAACTTCAATAATGTTCCAACCGGAGAATTCCATTGTCTGTAGAAAAGCACTGGAACGAGAGCTAACTCTGTCGGGACCGCGCGTCATGAGCCTGAGACACTCTGCCAGACCCATGACTCATTCAGCTCCCATTCCCCCCTCCTTTATAGCAGAACCCTGAAACACGTTTCTAAAGACGGTTGACATCTAGTGGAAGCCTTAGGAAGTGCAACTTGACCCCATAGACACTGTGTATTTGGTAGGCCAAGCTTTGAAAAACTACAAACCTCAGATTTCCCACTTCCTGGTTGGATTTTTCTCAGGTTTTCGCCTGCCATATGAGTTCTGTTATACTCACAGACATCATTCAAACAGTTTTAGAAACATCAGAGTGTTTTCTATCCAATACTACTAATAATATGCATATATTAGCATAGGAGGCAGTTCACTCTGGGCACGCTATTCATCCAAAAGTGAAAATGCTGCCCCCTATCCCAAACAGGTTTTATTAATGTAGACTGTACTATACTGACTCTGTTATCATTCAGAGTATTTTAACTTTTGTATTGTTTGTTGGTTTGGCAATGCCACTGTCAACCAGAGAAATAAGCTGAGGATTATCACCACAGCAAGCAAGGTACTTGAAGTCAAACAGACAGGTCTGGATGAGATCTTTAAGGTCAGGGCCCTACACAAGGCTCACAAAATAATTTTAAACCCAAGCCACCCCCTGTACCCGGACTTTGAACTACTCCCCTCTGGGCGCAGGTATAGGGCACCCCTCAGCAGGAAAAACAGAACTAGACAATAATTTGTGCCAGGTGTGATATCCCTCCAAAATAGCTCAGGCTAATGTTCCTGTCGACTCAGTAAGGCCAGCAGGCTAATCTTTTTTTAAATGTTTTATTGGTATGTAACTGTTATGAAAGTTGTATTGTCAATTTTGTTTTGTATTTAAACGCCACTTTAAACGTGTACATGACACTGCAACAAAATTTCCCCATGGGGACAATAAAGTCGGTAAGTAAGTACCTCTCTATACCATTCCCGGGGCGCTCCCCCACCATACCTATATTTCTAAAATCATGGACCCATTTTTACATTTTAGCAGACGGTCTTGTCAATAGCGACTTACAGTAGTGTGTGCATTTATTTTCATAATTTTCCCCCGTACTGGTCCCCAGTGGATCCAACTGAGCCACACAGAACCGGGTGGTGATTGTTTTAACTATCTACACGAGACTGTGGATTTGGTCAGCGCATTAACGGTGTCAGGTGTCTTGCTGCTAGCTGGCTTGGGAACAGTGCCAACAGAGCGGGCTATAGTATAGGCAGTATACCTCGCGCAAACATGTGAGCGCGCGCAGTGGTGTCTCAGCGCGTGGACAGCTCATGAACAACAGAGATGCGAGGAGAGAGGATGCGAAGGCAGCGAAAGGCGTAGGGGCCTAAAAACGTATGAAAAACAGAGATAAAACGCTACGTTAATTTCCTTACTGTTAGCCTATTTATAACGACCGAAAATAAATACTGTGGTTTGCCTGACGCAAAAAATATGTTTCAATAACCACGTTTCCATACACAGTTTTTATGCGAGTAGCCTAACGTCATATTTTATAAAACGAAATAATGACAGCTGTGATGAAAACAGGAAGTTTCTGTGTAATTGTATAAATGCAGACAGATATTATGTTCGTTCGACATGGTGGGATGTTTTTGTGTCGTTAAAATACAAACGTTTTCGGTTTTATAATAATCTCATCAAGTAGATTAGCCAACCCACACAGCCTACCCTTCACTGTATCTGTGAGCTATTGGCTACCGCACGCACGTGCCAAGACCAAAGTAGTCACGTTTTATATTTAACGCAAATTTGTTTGAAAATTAGAAAATGTGACTGAAACACATTGAATATTCGACTTTTATTCGGTAGGCCTACATGAAAACATAAGCGAAAAAGAGTCCGTTTGTTGGAAACACACCACTGTTGGGAAAATGTGCATATTTAGAATTTGGTTGGCACAGAAGCCATGCGCTGTGTTTCCCACATGTTTTACCTTGCTCCACTCTCCCTGCATGCGCTTGAATGCACAATTATACCTATTCAATTCATATCATATGATGAGGCAGGACGCTTGCAGCACATTCTCAGAGCTGATCTCCTTTGCAGGGTCAGAGGGATGTGCAACATGACATCACAGTAAAACTTGCTGTTCCAAAACATGTTATGCGCTTATATAAATTGCATATTTTTCAACACCAAAATTAATTCAGTACAGCCCTTTCAAATGAAGGTTTTTGCTTGTTGAATATGGCATCCTAAACTACAGCATGAACTTTGATACTTTAAACTCCTTTTCAGAGCAAACTTCTCAGCTCTTTTGTGTCGGCTACCTGACTAACTCCCTGCTCTATCTCTGTTTTGCGAACAGGTGGTGTTATTCTGTATGCGGGCTCCTCTGGCAGTGCCAGCCCCGGCAGCCCGTCCAGTGGGTACCAGACCGAGTCCCCCCCCTCCTCCCACTCCCAGCCCTCCTCCCCAGAGGAGATCACCTTCACAGAGCTCGGGCCCCTGGGGTCCCTGAAGGGCCAGAGAGGAGGAAGATGTACCCCTCCATCTTCCAAACTGGTGTTCCAGTTCCCAGAAGTCTACAATGTGGCTACATCAACATCCACCCACCAGCACACCTACCAACACCCCATCGCTGGGACAAGACCATGTGGATTCACAGGAACTTTCACCAGTGAGTTGTTTAGCAATGTGTTATTTTTCCTCTTTACTTCCTGAACCTGAATATCCACCTTATCCATTACCCATCTCCCCTGAATCTTTTAGTTGACTGTACACATCTTTTGTTGCTTGTACAATTGGTTGGTATTCACCCTCGTAGGCTCACTGATCTGATCACATTTCTGATTATCTGTGCCTCTCTCTTGCTATGTCCACAGAGGCTGGTGGGATGGTGCTCCTGTGCAAAGTGTGTGGAGACATTGCATCTGGGTTCCACTACGGAGTGCACGCTTGTGAGGGTTGCAAGGTAAAGACCATTACAAATAAACACAAACTGTATATGATATGATATGATTACATTACACAGTCTATATTACCATTAAAACCAACCAGGATGCAAACTAACTGTACATCTGCTTGTATTTCCTGTCTAGGGTTTCTTCCGTCGCAGCATCCAGCAGAACATCAACTACAAGATGTGTGTGAAAAATGAGAACTGCCTCATCATGAGAATGAACCGCAACCGTTGCCAACACTGTCGCTTCAAGAAATGCCTCTTCGTTGGCATGTCCAGAGATTGTAAGAGTTATAGTGAAATCTTAATGATAGTGCAGGCTCAAAATGGGGCAGAGAGTCTTTTGAGGCCATCCTATGAGAGTTTATCAGTTACTAGCTCCATCAGCACTGCACCGACCTTATCTTTTTATCGGCAGGTAGTCTAGTGATTAGAGCGTTGGGCCAGTAACCGAAAGGTTGCTAGATCGAATCCCAGAGCTGACAAGGTAAAAGTCTGTAGTTCTGCCCCTGAACAAGGCAGTTAACCGACTGTTCCTAGGCCGTCATAGTAAATAAATCAAATCAAATTTATTTATATAGCCCTTCTTACATCAGCTGATATCTCAAAGTGCTGTACAGAAACCCAGCCTAAAACCCCAAACAGCAAGCAATGCAGGTGTAGAAGCACGGTGGCTAGGAAAAACTCCCTAGAAAGGACAAAACCTAGGAAGAAACCTAGAGAGGAACCAGGCTCTGAGGGGTGAATTTGTTCTTAACTGACTTGCCTAGTTAAATAAAGGTAAAATAAAAAAATACATCTTTCACCTGAGACATTGCACTGGCCTACTGTTGAAGGGCCTACTGTTGAAGGGCAGACGTAGGAAAATACCCTATATCCACACAGCCTCTTGCACATTCAAACGTTTCCAAGTCAGTCTGCCTTTTTCTAGTTCAGATTCCTCCTCTCTCCTCTCTTGTCCCTGCCCCTCTCCGTGTTCCTCTCCTCCATGTTCCATGACCTCTCCTCCTGTGCTCTTCCTCCATCCCACTCTCCTCTCCCTCCATCCCACTCTCCTCTCCCTCCATCCCACTCTCCTCTCCCTCCATCCCACTCTCCTCTCCCTCCATCCCACTCTCCTCTCCCTCCATCCCACTCTCCCCTCCTCCATCCCACTCTCCTCTCCTCCATCCCACTCTCCTCTCCTCCATTCCACTCTCCTCCATCCCACTCTCCTCTCCCCATCCCACTCTCCCCTCCCTCCATTACATTCTCCTCTCCTCCATCACATTCTCCTCTCCTCCATTACACTCTCCTCTGCCTCCATCACACTCTCCTCTCCTCCATCACGCTCCTCTGCCTACATCACACTCTCCTTTGCCTCCATCACACTCTTCTCTCCTCCATCCCATTCTCCTCTCCTCCATCACACTCCTCTGCCTACATCACACTCTCCTCTGCCTACATCACACTCTCCTCTCCTCCATCCCACTTTCATCCTGTGCTCTTCCTCCATCCCACTCTCCTCACCCCCATCCCACTCTCCTCTCCGACAGTGATTTATGAGAACAGGAGCCTTGAAGTCCCAAAAGCTATCTGTCTTCCAGAAAACTGCAGCAAACAGGAATTATTTGGGGAAATTGGAACAGGGGCAACTTGATTACCTTGTGTACTGTTTGCCCTTATAACATCTTGTGGAATTAATTAGGGATACAGCAAACAATTAAGCTTGAGATGCAGGAACAAAACAGCCTGTCCTTGACACGCAATTAATCAATCGTATCATACGCTTTTAGTCTTAATAAGCTAAATATTGATAAATTGCCCCATCATAGCAGATTACGAGAATACGTTTCGGTTTATCTAAAAAAGCAAAGCAAAAATAGTGGTTCCTCGTGACCTCGTTCGAATAGTTTGCCTGTCTCCTACTCTTCTTCCTGTCAGTATTGTTGTAGTTATCTCTAGTTTTCTCTATTGCTTAATATGAGAGAACCAAGCGTGATTTATGCATGCGGTCGACAGTTTGGTTGCTCAAAGGTTGAGTACAAGAAACAAGGGTAGTGTAGAGTTTTTTTAAGGGAACAAACACTCATATTCACCCTATTAAAAAATATGTTCTCGCAATTGTCAAGAACCGCAACCTAGAAACCTCTTTCCTTCTGCTGCAACCGTTGCGAAAACAGGAAAACCTCAGTCAACTGCCTACAGTCCACATGAAAGAATACGCCCTAAATTCTCAGGAGCCTGATGATGTGTGATTCTGTGTCTTGTGATACCGTATAGGCAAGGCAAATATTTCAGTCAGTTGGCACAGTAGTGGCATACTTTCCCTCCCTGAAACCAGTTAATCTTCTTAAAGATACAGTCCATACTGTAATGACTAGACGCTACAGACTAATTTCTTGCCATATAATAGTAAATCCATATAAACTAACATAGCAGATCTCCTCTAACCTCATGCCACTGTGTATAGCCCTTTAGCTCGATCTAGGTCAATGATCTTTAGGGACAGTGCAGAGACCCAACCAATCATGTAATGATGCCAGATATGTTAAAGGCCCAGTGCAGTAAAAAACATGAATATCCTGTGTTTATTATATACAGTTGAAGTCGGAGGTTTACATACAACTTAGCCAAATACATTTAAACTCAGTTTTTCACAATTCCCGCCATTTAATCCTAGTAAAAATTCCCTGTCTTAGGTCAGTTAGGATCACTACTTTACTTTAAGAATGTGAAATGTCAGAATAATAGTAGAGAGAATGATTTATTTCTTTCATCACATTCCCAGTGGGTCAGAAGTTTACATACACTAAATTAGTATTTGGTAGCATTGCCTTTAAATTGTTTAACTTGGCTCAAACGTGTTGGGTAGCCTTCCACAAGCTTCCCACAATAAGTTGGGTGAATTTTGGCCCATTCCTCCTGACAGAGCTGGTGTAACTGAGTCAGGTTTGTAGGCCTCCTTTCTCGCACATGCTTTTTCAGTTCTGCCCACAAATGTTGTATAGGATTGAGGTCAGGGCTTTGTGATGGCCACTCCAATACCTTGACTTTGTTGTCCTTAAGCCATTTTGCCACAACTTTGGACATATGCTAGGGGGTCATTGTCCATTTGGAAGACCCATTTGCGACCAAGCTTTCACTTCCTGACTGTCTTGAGATGTTGCTTCAATATATCCACATAATTTTCCTCCCTCATGATGCCATCTATTTTGTGAAGTGCACCAGTCCCTCCTGAAGCAAAGCACCCCCAGAAGCAATTTTTTTCTTATTTTTACCATTTTAATTGAAAACAATCACAGTACCCAGAAATTATTTGATATTGAGATAAAAAAGGCTGCATTGGATCTTTACCACAGATGTTCACAGTTCACATCTGTAACTAAAGCAACATACACAACTCCTCCAATGTCATAGCTTAGTGCAGTATCTTGTTTTGCCCTCAAACACTGTAAGTTAGTTTGTTTCTACAACATACATTTATATGTTCATGATTGCACTCTTATTAATCATTCTTTTACATGATTTAAATTTTGCCTCATGCATTGTGCTGGCTTGGTTGAAGAACTTTCACGAGGCAGGACTGCCGTATGAAGTCTACTTCTTATCTCACATTCCACCTTGTGGCGTCTCACTCTCCTCACTCACCACTTTCTCTCTGTAATTTCCTACTTCACTCCTCCTCTTCACTGTCACTTACCCCCTCCACTGCAACCTATCCTTCCTGCCTCCCTCCTTCTCTGCAACCTCTCCTTCCTCCATCCCTCGTTCTCTGCAACCTCTCCTTCCTGCGTGCGGAGAGCCTCTCTCTTTTTCTCTGTCCGCCACAGTAGCAGTGACATCATGTTCATGATGACCCACTGCCCTACTTACAGAGCAGAGAGGGAGGGAGGGAAGGAAGGAAGGAGAGACGGAGAGAGAGATGGAGAGAGAGGGGGTCTATCAATAGCATCTCCAGCAGATGGATATTTTTGAAGAGGGGATAGGGAGGAGGGGAATAGGGAGGAGAGGGGGTATGAAGGAGGAGAGGGGATAGGGAGGAGGAGAGGGGATAGGAAGGAGGGTAGGGAGGAGGAGAGGGGATAGGGAGGAGGAGCGGGGATAGGGAGGAGGAGAGGGGATAGGGAGGAGGAGAGGGGATAGGAAGGAGGAGAGGGGATAGGAAGGAGGGTAGGGAGGAGGAGAGGGGATAGGGAGGAGGAGCGGGGATAGGGAGGAGGAGAGGGGATAGGGAGGAGGAGAGGGGATAGGAAGGAGGAGAGGGAATAGGAAGGAGGGTAGGGAGGAGGAGAGGGGGTAGGGAGGAGGAGAGGGGATAGGGAGGAGGAGAGGGGATAGGAAGGATGAGAGGGAGTAGGGAAGAGGAGAGGGGAATAGGGAGGAGGAGAGGGGATAGGGAGGAGGAGAGGGGATAGGAAGGATGAGAGGGAGTAGGGAAGAGGAGAGGGGAATAGGGAGGAGGAGAGGGGATAGGGAGGAGGAGAGGGGATAGGAAGGATGAGAGGGAGTAGGGAAGAGGAGAGGGGAATAGGGAGGAGGAGAGGGGATAGGGAGGAGGAGAGGGGATAGGAAGGAGGAGATGGAGTAGGGAAGAGGAGAGGGGAATAGGGAGGAGGAGATGGAGTTGTGGGGTCCACTACAAGACTAACACAATCTGCTCAGATTCATCCATATTGAAGATACAGCAAGATACAATTAACACATTTTAGTATTTAAGGATATGTGTGAATATTTTGGTTTCTGTACAGACCATTTAAACACATTACTCCAAGTGTTATCATGTAGGCTACTATAGGTGTTAACCATTCCCTTCTGTTTGTGTCTTCCTCAGCTGTGCGTTTTGGCCGTATCCCTAAGAGGGAGAAGCAGAGGCTTCTGGAGGAGATGCAAAACTACATGAACAGCCTGAACGAGTCTAACACCACCATGGACGTAGACTCCTCCCCCATCTCCGAAGCCCCTCTCAGCCCAGCAGAGGTTCCCTCTAAAGAGGCAATCAGAGCCATCTCACGGTCCTATCAGGACATCTTCGCCAGCAGCCAAGGCAGGGCAGCCAAGACGAGCATCAACATTAATAACAACATTAATAACAAAAATAACAACCTCCCAACATCCTGCCCCTTCAAGAGTAACGCATCTCAGGAGACCTCCCATGGCTCCTCCGGCTCTACCCAGGGGTATCAGTCCTGTCCTGCAGGCCCCGCCCCTTGCTGCTCAGTAACCAATGACAACCACCATACATTCCCGTCTGTGGACAACAGTTGCTATAGTTACTCTGCGACATCCAATCAGAATCATGGACAGTCCAATATCGACACGCCTCAACGGGGCAGCCCGACCGATCACAACTGTTTCTCCATTAAGGAAGAGACCCAAGAGACCCAAACTCAGACTACCTGTCCATGGAAGTTAGCAGCGGGCACCAAAGTGCTGGTGAGTAAATGGAGAGTTTTTATAAAGTTGGTCTTAAACTTGACTTTTGTTAAGCTGCAAAACGAATAGTATAGTGTGATTATAATCTATCTGTATCTAACTCTCTATCTAATTAAATTCAAGGGGCTTTATTGGCATGGGAAACATATGTTAACATTGCCATAGCAAGTGAAGTAGATAACTTTACCAACTTTACCAACTTTCTCTCTCTATCTAACCCTCTCTTAACTCTCTCAGGCTTGTCCTCTCAATGCGTGTCCTGTCTCTGCGGCCAGTCGTTCCGGCCAGCAGGTATGGGAGTCTTTCTCCCACTGTTTCACCCCAGCAGTGAGGGAAGTGGTGGAGTTCGCCAAGGGCATCCCTGGCTTCCAGGAGCTCAGCCAGCACGACCAGGTCATGCTGCTCAAATCAGGCACTTTCCAGGTAATAACTGCTTGGTTAGTCAAGAACTAGGCTTTATCTGGGCCCGGGAAACCGGCCCTAAATAAGATATTTGTTTGTAACTGCAGCTGAAATTAAGTAAAAAACACCTCTTAATTTTCTCTCCCAATACATTTAATCCCACTCCATGTTGGCTAACCTTCCATTGTGTCTTCTGTCTCGGTCAGGTGTTGATGGTGAGGTACTGCACCCTGTTCAACCCTGAGGAGCGGACGGTGAACTTCCTGAACGGCCAGACATACCCTCTGTCCTCCCTGCGGGCGCTGGGGATGGGGGCGCTGCTCAACTCCATGTTTGACTTCAGTGAGAAGCTGGGAACTCTAAGGCTGGAGCCTGAAGAGATGGCTCTGTTCATGGCCGTCGTGCTGGTCTCTGCAGGTGAGACAAAGAGCTGTTTAATTCCTTAATTTTTCAGTTAATCTCTGAAGCAAGAGGAGGAGTGTTTGAACAACATGACAATAGCCAGTTTAGAAAAAAAGAATTGCATTTGCACCTTGACCAGTATGGAGATAGGCTTACATTTGTAACTTGAATGGTGTAATTTTTTTTTAAATATTTTTTTGTATTTAATCATGAGCATAACGATAAACTAACCAACCACAAAGCTGTGCCAACATCCATAAATAGATATTGGTGTTTCTCAAACAAACTCTCACCCTGTCTCCTCTCGTCTTCTCAGACCGTTCAGGCATTGCTGACATGGGTGCAGTAGAACAGCTCCAGGAAGGGTTGATCCGCGCCATGCGTTCTCTCATCCACCGCCGTCGTCCTGAAGAGAGCGCTGCCATATTCCCCAAGCTGCTCCTGCGCCTGCCCGACCTGCGCACCCTCAACAGCCTGCACTCAGACAAGCTGCTGGCCTTCCGCATTGACCCCTGAACAGCCCTGAACACACACATCCACACACACACACAGCCTATCACAACTTGCCCACCACCACTTTCTAGGGCAGGACTGCCCGGAGACTTTCCATGAGAAGAACAATGATGACTTGGGGATATCAAAAAATATATATTCAAGAAGCATGTTTGAAAAAATACAATATTGAACAGATTTTGATCGTCATCCTGTTTTCATGCACACTTATACACACTTATACACACTTATACACACACACACACACAAATAACTTCAAGATCTCCATTTGGTGAAAGATGGTCTGTTAGAACGTACATCAGTGTTTTACGCTTACCGTTACCCTCCTGGACAGATTCATGTGTATTGCTGTTTACCCAGAGACCAAAAGACTGACTGTTCACTTACTTGTTTAACTCATTCCTAATCTACTCACCATCGCCAAACCACAGTTGAGAGAGAATCAGAGAAGAAGATGTTTGTGGACAATGATGAGTCAGGGACCATTATTGGTGACTGAATGTGTGGGGGTTTAATGTGTGAATAAGAGAAAGAGATCCTGTATATATAATAATAATACATAAACTTTACACTTAAGATCATATGACTCCCATTTCAGTTATAAACACGTCTGGGGTTTAAATATGCAATTAAGTCTATATATATATTCAACAGCCTGGGATTTCATATAGAAATGCTATTTTCTGTGTATTGTAACATCTGCATCAGGTTTAATGGAGACAGAGACAGCACTGTGTCTCTAAGCATGTTGGGTTTTGTACTCCATTTTGTTCAGATTATTTTGTTGTTGTAAATAATATATTGTCTTATTCAAATAATACCAATATATGGTGGATCTGCTGGGCAAAATCACAGTACATAAGACAAGTTTATGGATCAGAGCCTATAGAAATGTTATTGAGTCTCTAAAGGGTGGGGGTTGGCAATGAAGAAGTGGACTATGCACTGGAGAAAGTCATGTTGGAGAAGGCTCTGTATTGTATTGGGGAGAGGGATGTGCCATTAGCAGACACTCTTATCCAGAGTAGAGTAGTGAGTGCATGCATTTTCATAACTCACAGTGGTGTCAGATCAGATCGCATATTGAATCAAACCAGCAGAATCCCTGAACTCCTCACTCCACAACCCACAATATGCACATTCCCCCCTATCCCCATCCCCAAGGTTTGTCATACAAACTGAAAAAGAGACTCGGGGTGAATAAGGATCTTACCTGATTGCTACAGATCTGAGCACATCTTCTACTGTTTGTAAATGTTGTTTCTTCTTGTTCCATAGAAATTATATAAAGATGAAATGATGTAACCTATTGAATTCTGCCTTGTGTTTCTTCTTTGGTGTCCCAGAATAATCTAACATAACAAATCTACAAGCCTTACATTTCATGATATGCAGGTTTCCACAAAAATCCTGCTTCACTAATGCCGTACAACACACTGACCCAATTTAGTACTTAATTTATGAAAATACTGCAGTAAAAATCAAGTCCTAAATAAGACTTACTAGTGCCTATACCGCTTACTGTCTTTCAAATTGTTAAAGAGAGACAAACTGATTCTCAGTAGTAGGCTACAATTATACATACTTGCATGCATTTCAGATCTTTGGAATAAACAATAATGTTATGTATGAATCCTCATTGCATAAGGATTATTACCACAGCAAGTAATGTACTTGGAGTCAAACAGACAGGCCTGGATGAGATCTTTAAGGTCAGGGCCCTCCGTAAGGCTCACAAAATCATTTTAGACCCAAGTCACCCCCTGTACCTGGACTTTGAATTACTCCCCTCTGGGCGCAGGTATAGGGCACCCCTCAGCAGGAAAAATAGAACGAGACAATCATTTGTGCCAGGTGTGATATCCCTCTTAAATAGCTCGGGCAAATGTTCCCATTGACCCCGTAAGGCCAGCAGGCTAGTCTTTGTTTTAAATGTTTTATTTCTTATTTCTTATTTCTTACTATTATTATTTTTTTTATTGGTGCGTGACTGTTATTGAAAGTTGTATTGTCAATCTTGTTTTGTATTTAACGCCACTTTAAATGTGTACATGACACTGCAACAAAATTTCCCCATGGGGACAATAAAGTAAGTAAGTAAGTAATCATTTCTGAATAGATTATTATGCAAAAAATATATATATTCTGGATGTTCTGCAAGTGTAGCTCTTGGTCTTGACTCTCAGTTCCATTATATTACACATAAGAGTCATTGAAGGAAGGCCTCTTCTGTAGGGGGGAGTTTTATTAAGAGGCGCAACATTCGGTCTGAAAATGAACATGCATCACTTGCAGTACGGTTTTGGAAGCATAAGGACATAGCCGCGAGAAGTAGTTTAGGGGTAGGGGTACTGTGATTTTTTTGCCGACATAAAACATGCCTCACAAGTCCTCAACTGGCAGCTTCATTAAATAGTACCTGCAAACACCAGTCTCAATGTCAACAGTGGAAAGGCTACACTGTCTACACTGTCTTTCTCATCAATTTGATGTTATTTTAATGGAGTTTTTTTTTTTTTTCAAAAACAAGGACATTTCTAAGTGACCCCAAACTTTAGAACGGTAGTGTATGTTTACCAGTTTCTTCAAGTACTTTGAAAATGCAACTTATTTCTATGTGAAAATGTAAATAGTCTATTCATTCCTTTTCCAATTTAGTAGACACTCTCATCCAGAGCAACTTACAGTTGTGAGTCCATACATTTTCATACTTTTTCGTACTGGTCCCCCGTGGGAATCAAACCCACAACCTTAGCATTGCAAGCACCATGCTCTAACACAGCACATCATCACATCACATCATCACAAACCACTTGATGTCTCAATGTACTCAATTACTGTAGTGGTCGTTGTTTTTCTTCATGGTGATAGAAAGTCTACAGGTATAAACCTAGATTACCAGCCTATGTACAGTACAGTAATGTACATTAAGTGGTTTGTAAGGATGGTAAATTAATGCTGCATGAAAAGTGGTTGTTTCTATGTTATTTGATCAAGAAAAATATTTAATTTGATGTGGTTGTTTTGTGTCTTTGCCCATAACTTTGCACCTTTTGATGTAAATGTTTGAGGACAGGGTTTTGTTCTTTCTGGATTCCATTAGAATGACATCACAGAGAAAGAGACAGGGCAACAACTCAAATCTAAACTATTGAACTATTGAATCCTGCAAGATACTGTTCTTAATTATACTACTACCTTTTTAGCAAAAGCAGAGATGCTGCATAAAAAATGCCCCCTGCTACAGAAGTCTATATCGGTCTGCTAATACTAGTAAAGGCCCAGTGTTTTACTTATATATTTTTTGTTATCTGATTTTTCAGGGGGTGCTACAGCACCCTCAGCACCCCTACTTCCCGCAGTTATGCATAAGGACCTTATATTTCGTATCAGCAAGAAATAATTGATTTGTTTTATTGATACACAACTTTATAGGGTTCCCACACAGCCATATGTCCATGTTACAGAGCTTGTTCACGGAAAACAGACAGAATACAGAGTAGACTACCTATTCGAATTAGCTATCTGCTTCTCTGAACACTGACAGACGCCACAAACTTGATGTCACTGAAAAATACCATTGGCTGGAACTGTGGTAAAACCAATAAAAACAGTGTCCAGTAAATGTGTATTTTGCATTTGTGAAATTATTTTGATTTGATATGAAAGTAAAGGGATTTATGTTTTTATAACTGTACTGCAATTGATAATCGATTCACGTTTAGATGGAGAAACATGACGGAGAATAAGACAGGGGAATCGAATCAAAAACGAAAACGTGACTCCTCAACCGACACGGATGATCTAATATTCTCAACACCAGCAATGGTAAAGGTCGAAACCGATCTGTTAAAATCAATAAATGACAAACTGGGTATACTTGAATTAGTTAGTAAAGATATAAAAGACTTGAAGGCAAGCCTAGAGATGAGTGATGAAAAAGCTGCGACATTGGAGAAGGAAACACACGCGCTAAAAGTGACGGTCAATAAGATTGAAACCGAAATGAATGAATTTAAAAAGGAGAACAACGTTCTGAAAGAATGCTTACTGGACATACAAACTAGATCCATGAGAGAGAATTTGGTACTTACAGGTATCCAAGAGAAAGAAGGAGAGGTTCCTGAATCTGTAGTTAGAGAGTTCCTTTTTGCAGCGCTTCAGATTCCACGCGAAGTTATCGATAAGATCCAACTTGAACGTGTACACCGCCTCGGACAGAGAGGGCAGAGGTACGAACGCCCAATCGTTGCCAAATTTGCTTCATTTAAAGATAAAATAATGGTTAAAAGCCTGGGTAAAAGACTTGCTGGGACCAAAATTGGCATGAATGATCAGTTTCCGAAAGAAATTGCAGAACGGCGCAAAGTTCTGTATCCAATTTTCAAAGAAAATAGATTAAAAGCGAAACGAGTAGCTCTCGTCGTGGATAAACTATATATTGATAACCAGTTGTTCAGAGACACAAAGATTACTCCATGGTTATTTTAAAAATTACAAAGTTCTCATAGATGAGGAAAATAAACACAATTCAAGCCCGGTTACTGATTGTAACAATACAATACAAAATATAGCTTTTCTATAAATCTTCACATATAACTAATTGAACACAAGCACTATTTCTACATAGTGAAGATAAAAACTAAGTAAACAGAAGGCACAGTATGTGTGGATGGTGTGGTGTGTGTTTATTTTTATTTGTTATGTTTGGAAAGTCGAGTGAGTGAGTAATGAAATAGTTGCATATCCCAGAGCCAGTGTATTGCTGTGGGCCGGGTATGAGAGGGCTTTCAATGTTGTTCAAATTATGGATACACTTTTATAATGAATTATACGTCTTATTTATTTATTGTCCTATCATGGGGAACTACATTTTTAAAATAAATTATATCTAATTATTTATTATCCTATTTTAATGGTACGGTCCATGGCCCTATACCCTAGACACCCACATGAATGGCCCAGATACTAAGGAGAAGTCACTAACTGTTTTATGTGCATGCTGTAAACGGTCTGTATGCAGCCAAAATGAGGACAGGGACCATGAGCAGCACTGCCCCCTCAAGATTCTGAGCCTGCTTGGCAGGGTTGGTCCTGCAAAGCCAAAGCCCCCTAAAGGGAGAGCATAATAAACAAGGAAATTCTCAAAGCTGCTAATGAGAACCTTGACGACCTTGTACCTAGCCGGTGGGGATTCCGGTGGGGTGCCCCCACCCAGGCAGTGGCAGTGCTGGCAACACTAGCTGCAGTAACCCATGGGGAGGGGGTCACACTCGGACATTCAGAGAGGGGGTATATTATTGTGCCCCTGGTGGCACGAAACCAATCGGACTGCATGGAGATGCTTGGGAACATGGTCAAAATGGATGACCGTATTGTGGGTGTTTCAGGAAGAAGGTGTACATTTGACCTCCATCATCTAGGATGTGACAATGGTAAATAAATCTCTACATTTATGCTCATTTTTTGCGCGGTCTTGCAGGCCTTCTCATGCAGCTGCAACTGCAAGTACATTTGTAAATCATGACCCATCTTGAGTTGGGCTCTGGGATGGTGCAATTGTTGAGAGGGTGAGCTTATGGTTGTGTGGGGGTAAGGGCTGAATGTGTGTGGGTGTATGTGTGTATCCCACAACTGTTGCGAAGGAAGAAGTAAAAGATGTTAGGGACTATAGAGGATGATTCACAGCAATATGTAATAAAAATCGAGGTGAGGGCGATGGAAATGCATTTGGCAATGGATCTGCTTCGGTTCGGTGGATGGTGCTGTGTGCACTTTTCGAAGGATGGATCCCAGTCGGTCCGGGGCTGTGCGATGCGGGGGGTCGGGGGTGGTCTGCCGGGCATTGGGATGACAACCCAACTCGAGATGGGGGCTTTTGGCGGGTGGAATAGTGGGGACCAATTGGAGGTTTGCTTAGTGGAGATGCAAATGTCATGGTACAACTATATAGACACTCAATCATTATGTTACTTTTTAATAGGACGTTTACAAACATATATTTTGATAAAAATAATTGAAAGGTGTGTCTCATTATGGTAAGTGGTGAAATAAGTATAGCCAGTTACAATTGTAATGGCTTAGCAGATAATAAGAAAAGACGATCAGTATTTACCTGGCTAAAAGAGAAGGATTATAATATCTACTGTTTACAGGAAACCCATTCGACAGTTTTAGATGAAGTTTTGTGGAAAAAGAACTGGGGGGGCAAAATATATTTCTCCCATGGGCAAAGAAATTCAAAAGGGGTGATGGTTTTAATTAATAATAACTTTGATCCAAATGTGCAACTTGTCCAAACAGATCCTCAAGGTAGATGGATTATTTTAAATATGTTATTGGACAATAAACATATATGGCTTATTAACCTATACGGTCCGAATAATGATGATCCAAGCTTCTTTGACAATATATATAAGAATGTATCAACTCTACAAGCAACACTAGACTCTATTATTATAGTGGGAGATTTTAATACGGTCTTAAATACCTCTATGGACCGGAAAGGAAATCACACTACAAACTATCACCCTCAGGCACTTAAGGAAATCAGGAATGTCATGGATGTATTGGAATTAGTGGATATATGGAGACTTAAATACCCTGACCTAGTGAGATATACATGGCGGAGGCTTAATCAAGCTAGTCGCCTTGACTACTTTCTTATATCATTCTCTCTGGCACCAAAAGTTAAAAAGTGTTTGATAGGGGACAGAATGCGGTCGGACCATCACATAATTGGCATATATATTACTCTTACAGAATTTCCACGTGGGCGAGGATATTGGAAATTTAATCAAAGCCTACTAGATGATAAATTGTTTAGAACTAGGACAGAAGAATTTATAACTGACTTTTTTAGACATAACATAGGTACAGCAGATCCCCATATTGTATGGGACACTTTTAAGTGTGCCTTTAGAGGCCATGCAATTCAGTACTCATCTATAAAACAAAAGCAATTTCGATCAAAAGAGTCCATATTAACAAAGGAAATTGAAGGACTAACAGTACAGTTAGATAACAATAAAAACGGTACCATAGAGGCACAGAATAAGTTAGAGGAAAAACAAAAACAAATGGAGGAACTTATTCAAGAAAGATCCAGTGTAATATATTACAAAAATAAAGCGAACTGGATGGAATATGGGGAAAAATGCACCAAATTCTTTTTCAATCGTCAATATAGAAATGCTACCAAAAAAAACGTATTAAAACTTGTTACAAATGATGGAGTCACGCATGATTCACCAAATGATATTTTGAAAGAGGAAGTAAAGTACTTTAAGAATATATTTTCGTTTCAGGCTCCTCCATCTCCACTAACTGAAACTAATTGTATGGATTTTTTCCCTAATAATAATGTAAAATTAACATCTGTACAGAAAGACTCATGTGAAGGCCTAATTACAGAGGAGGAACTACTTGATGCAATTGGGGCCTTTAAGGATGGGAAAACTCCAGGACTGGATGGCATACCAGTGGAAGTATACAAACATTTTTTTGATATACTCAAAGGACAATTATTAGCTTGTTTTAACCACTCCTATATAAATGATAGATTATCAGACACGCAACAAGAAGGTGTGATATCATTATTACTGAAACAGGACCCAAGTGGTATATATAAAGATCCAGTCCATTTAAAAAATTGGAGACCTCTTACACTTCAGTGTTGTGATGCAAAAATCCTAGCAAAATGCTTGGCGCATAGAATAAAAAAAGTTTTGTCAGATATTATTCATCCTAATCAGACAGGTTTTTTACATGGACGATACATTGGAGATAATATAAGGCAAGTACTGGAAACAATGGAACACTATGAAATATCGGGGACACCAGGCCTGGTTTTCATAGCTGATTTTGAAAAGGCTTTTGATAAAGTACGACTGGAGTTTATATATAAATGCCTAGAATATTTCAATTTTGGGGAATCTCTTATAAAATGGGTAAAAATTATGTATAGTAACCCTAGGTGTAAAATAGTAAATAATGGCTACATCTCAGAAAGTTTTAAACTATCTAGAGGAGTAAAACAAGGTTGTCCACTATCGGCATATCTATTTATTATTGCCATCGAAATGTTAGCTGTTAAAATTAGATCAAACATTAATATTAAGGGATTAGAAATCCAGGGCCTAAAAACTAAGGTGTCATTGTACGCTGATGATTCATGTTTTCTTTTAAAACCACAACTAGAAACTCTCCACGGCCTCTTAGAGGATCTAGATACATTTGCTATCCTCTCTGGATTAAAACCAAATTATGATAAATGTACCATATTACGTATTGGATCACTAAAAAATACACATTTTACATTGCCATGTAGTTTACCAATTAAATGGTCTGACGGTGATGTGGACATACTCGGTATACAAATCCCAAAAGAAAGAAATGATCTCACTCCAATAAATTTTTATAGAAAGTTAGCAAAAATAGATAAGATCTTGCTACCATGGAAAGGAAAATACCTGTCTATTTGTGGGAAAATCACCCTGATTAACTCTTTAATCATATCACAGTTTACCTATTTGCTTATGGTTTTGCCTACACCTAGTGACCTGCTTTTTAAATTATATGAACAAAAAATATTCAATTTTATTTGGAACGGCAAGCCAGATAAAATTAAAAGGGCCTATTTATATAACGAATATGAATTCGGAGGGCAGAAATTATTAAATATTAAAGCATTAGACCTCTCACTAAAGGCATCAGTCATACAAAAGTTATACTTAAATCCAAACTGGTTCTCTAGTAGATTGGTACGAATGTCTCATCCTATGTTCAAGAAGGGCCTTTTTCCCTTTATTCAGATTACACCTGCTCACTTTCGGTTGCTTGAAAAGGAAATAATTTCCAAAATATCTTTATTTTTTAAACAAGCCTTAGAAAGTTGGTTGCAATTTCAGTTTAATCCACCTGAAAGGACGGAACAAATAGTACAACAAATCTTGTGGTTAAATTCAAATATAGTAATTGATAAAAAAACTGTATTTATCGAAGAAATGTTTAAAAAAGGTATAATTTTTGTGAATGATATCATAAATAGGACTGGTGGAGTAATGTCACACATGCAGCTAACACAGACATATGGAAATGTCTGCTCTACCCAAAATTACAACCAATTAATTGCGGCATTACCACAAAAATGGAAGAGGCAGGTGGAAGGGGATAAAAGTAAGGAACTTGTATGTCGGCCTTATATTAAAGAACATAAATGGTTAAAGAAAAGTGTGATAAATAAAAACATATACCAATTTCATTTAAGGACCAAAAAACTTACAGCTGTGCCATATAAATTGCAAAATAGTTGGGAAGAGATTTTCGATGTACCCATTCCATGGCACATGGTTTATGAATTGATACGCAAAACAACGCCGGATTCAAAACTTCGAATTTTTCAATTTAAATTATTGTACAAAATTCTTGCAACTAATAGAATGTTATATATATGGGGGATACAATCTTCCCAGCTCTGTAGATTCTGCTGTGAGGAGGCAGAGTCATTAGACCATTTATTTTGGTATTGTCCGCATGTAGCTCGTTTTTGGTCACAGGTCCAGGAATGGTTGAAGAATTGCAACATTTGCGTAGAACTAACGCTACAGATAGCAATACTGGGGGATTTGAAAAGCCATAGTCAATCAATCAATAATATAATAATTATTTTAGCAAAAATGTTTATTTTTAATTTACAATCCGTGGAAGCTATGAGAATAGGAAGATTCAAATCTTTTGTGAAGCATCACAGCACAGTTGAAAAATATATGGCAAATAAAAATCCGAAATGGATGATGTTGGAAGATAGATGGGAAAGGTTGAGTGGAGCTGAAGGGTGGGACTAATAACAAGATAAACAATGTAGGGCATACGGGATCTGTGAAATGTGTATAGGTGCGGAGCTATTGTGAAATAGCACAGTTACAAGTGGAAATCAAACTGGATGGACAACAGAAATAGAGGAAGGACTAAGAACAAACAAGAGAGAACTATTATAAAGTAGACTGTGTCTGTAAAATGTGTATAAGATGTATAAATTGAAGGTAAAAACAGAAATGTTTATCAGTTTACTCCAATTGGGGGATCGGTGGTAGGGTTTGCGGGGAATAATAATAAAGGTATACTCTTTAAAAAAGTATGTATGTCTATGTAGGTATGTGTATGTATATATGTGTATATGTATGCATACGTGAATGGATATATATATTTACCCAAAAAAATATGGGGGATTGGAAATGATGCAGACAATTACATTGGAAGCAACATTCTTTCCGCAATATTAAGCTGATCCACCCCCCCCCAAAAAAAAAAAAAAAAAAAAAAAAAAAAAAAAATAGTACCTGCAAACACCAGTCTCAATGTCAACAGTGGAAAGGCTGGGATGCTGGCCTTCTAGGCAGAGTTCTTCTGTCCGGTGTCTGTGTTCTTTTGCCCACCTTAATCTTTTCTTTTTATTGGTCCGTCTGAAATATGGCTATTTCCTTGCAACTCTGCCTAGAAGGCCAGCATCCCGGAGTCGCCTCTTCACTGTTGATGTTGAGACTGGTGTTTTGCGGGTACTATTTAAAGAAGCTGCCAGTTGAGGATTTGGGAGGCGTCTGTTCCTCAAACTAGACACTCTAATGTACTTGTCCTCTTGCTCAGTTGTGCATCGGGGCCTCCCACTCCTCTTTCTAGTCTGGTTATAGCCAGTTTGCACTGTTCTGTGAAGGGAGTAGCACACAGCATTGTACGAGATCTTCAGTTTCTTGACAATTTCTCACATGGAATAGCCTTCATTTCTCAGAACAAGAATAGACTGACGAGTTTCAGAAGAAAGTACTTTGTTTCTGTCCATTTTGAGCCTGTAATCGAACCCACACCTGCTGATACTCCAGATAGTCCAAATACTAGTCTAAAGAAGGCCAGTCTTATTGCTTCTTTAATCAGAACAACAGTTTTCAGCTGTGCTAACATATTTGCAAAAGGGTTTTCTAATGATCAATTAGCCTTTTAAAATTATAAACTTGGATTAGCTAACAGGAGTGATGGTTGCTGATAATGGGCCTCTGTATGCCTATGTAGATATTCCATTAAAAATTAGCCGTTTCCAGCTACAATAGTCATTTACAACATTAACAATGTCTACACTGTATTTCTCATCAATTTGATGTTATTTTAATGGAGTTTTTTTTTTTTTCAAAAACAAGGACATTTCTAAGTGACCCCAAACTTTAGAACGGTAGTGTATGTTTACCAGTTTCTTCAAGTACTTTGAAAATGCAACTTATTTCTATGTGAAAATGTAAATAGTCTATTCATTCCTTTTCCAATTTAGTAGACACTCTCATCCAGAGCAACTTACAGTTGTGAGTCCATACATTTTCATACTTTTTCGTACTGGTCCCCCGTGGGAATCAAACCCACAACCTTAGCATTGCAAGCACCATGCTCTAACACAGCACATCATCACATCACATCATCACAAACCACTTGATGTCTCAATGTACTCAATTACTGTAGTGGTCGTTGTTTTTCTTCATGGTGATAGAAAGTCTACAGGTATAAACCTAGATTACCAGCCTATGTACAGTACAGTAATGTACATTAAGTGGTTTGTAAGGATGGTAAATTAATGCTGCATGAAAAGTGGTTGTTTCTATGTTATTTGATCAAGAAAAATATTTAATTTGATGTGGTTGTTTTGTGTCTTTGCCCATAACTTTGCACCTTTTGATGTAAATGTTTGAGGACAGGGTTTTGTTCTTTCTGGATTCCATTAGAATGACATCACAGAGAAAGAGACAGGGCAACAACTCAAATCTAAACTATTGAACTATTGAATCCTGCAAGATACTGTTCTTAATTATACTACTACCTTTTTAGCAAAAGCAGAGATGCTGCATAAAAAATGCCCCCTGCTACAGAAGTCTATATCGGTCTGCTAATACTAGTAAAGGCCCAGTGTTTTACTTATATATTTTTTGTTATCTGATTTTTCAGGGGGTGCTACAGCACCCCTACTTCCCGCAGTTATGCATAAGGACCTTATATTTCGTATCAGCAAGAAATAATTGATTTGTTTTATTGATACACAACTTTATAGGGTTCCCACACAGCCATATGTCCATGTTACAGAGCTTGTTCACGGAAAACAGACAGAATACAGAGTAGACTACCTATTCGAATTAGCTATCTGCTTCTCTGAACACTGACAGACGCCACAAACTTGATGTCACTGAAAAATACCATTGGCTGGAACTGTGGTAAAACCAATAAAAACAGTGTCCAGTAAATGTGTATTTTGCATTTGTGAAATTATTTTGATTTGATATGAAAGTAAAGGGATTTATGTTTTTATAACTGTACTGCAATTGATAATCGATTCACGTTTAGATGGAGTATTTGGCTGGTTTGGCTTCCAGAGCCAATTCACCCTTTAAACAGAACATATAAGAAGGTCCTTGGAAGGTGTAACGTTAGGCTCCTTAAGTCCAATATTGGGCAACTGCAAGGTTTCCAGTAGTTACCACAGCCATAAAGTCAAAAATGGCTCGTAAAAATGCATGAAAACAAACATGTGCTTTTTGCACTTAATTTAAGGATAGGGTTAGCCATAAGGTTAGTAGTGTGGTTAAGGTTAGGTTTAAAAATCAAATTTTAAGAAGATAAATTGAATAAAGGTTTATGACTTTGTGACTGTGGTAACTAATGACGACCCTACTGCAAGTGCAGAGATGGAAGTCATGCTCAATCGGGATAGAAAAACAAAGGCTGCCCCCAAGTGGTGAAACTGATATCAGAACCCGGAAATAGGTGGTGAAATTAGGACGTTGTAGAACACGGATTGTCGAAGCTATCTCCTCTTCTTACTCGTAGTTAAAGAACTTTAAACCCTACTTTAATTTGAAACAATATGGTAAGCATATCAGTCAGGTTGTTTGACAAGTTTCGGTAGCTAGCATAATACAAAAAGGATTATGGTGAGCGAGATAGCTAGCTAGCTGTGTATCTAGCTCTGGTCCATTGGGTTACGTGCGGCTTGAGCTTCCTTCAGCGCCCTACATCGAAATATTTTTTACAATTAACCCAATATAGACCACAGCCTTTCGTTTCCAATGGGAACTAGTGGTGGGGAGTCGACTCCAAAATAATCAATTCCTCGACTTCTATTTCTGGGTGTCAAGCTTCTATTCCGACTTCTAAGATTCTGTATTTTTGCAACGGATTAAACTATTTTCCGTAGACTACTTCGAGAACACAAACTCTCGAATCTTTCACAGCAAAAAAAGAGCGAGGGAGAGAGATGGGAGAGGCACAGCCTGGCATGTCCGCCACCTGGCAGAACCGTGCATCGGTAATCAAAAGATGTATGGTAGGCTAGGCTATCGCAATTTACTGGCTTTGTAATGTCTCGAGTAAGTTCACTAAAGTATGGGTTATCAATGAAAAGGATGAGATATTCTACACGCAATAGACCGAAGACACACTAACGTTTTTCATAGCTAAGAGAAAGGGGAGCAAGCGAGGGAGAGAGGATTGGAGCAGGCTGAGAGAAAGGAAACCCTGGCTGGCTGTTGATGTCCTAGGTCTCTACGAAAAGGGTTGGAGAGCCCTGTCCTAGGCAGTAGATCGCAAAGTAGCATCCCCGCTAAACATTTTGGAAATGGCAAGTTCACTTTCTCATCCGTAAACACAGTAAAGTGGAAATACGATTCAGTAGCTCAAATCAGCAGGATGTGGGCATTGTTATTGGGAATAACGTCTAACATGGATGGTTCGATAAAATCATGTTTATGATCACACTTTATACATTTAAATATTATGGGGAGACCTATACATTTGGCAGCCAAGCACGAGTTATCAGTGTAGCGTATTGTCGTGTGGACATGACGTTGAAATTAATGAAATATCTGCACGTCTACAATAAAAACCTCCAGGCTCCCGTCATAAGAGTAAATTTGAAATAATAATTACAGGGGGCAGTTTGGAAAAACTAATCCTGTGTGAATTGGCCTCTGGAATAACGCACATGTTTGGATAATAATTACAAAACCAACGTCTCTAGTAGTAATATCCGTCCGAATAGGGCTGTAACATGGCAACAAATAGGTTTATCAGAATAGAGTGCGCCGCATCCCATGGGATCCGTCAAGGCTGCACACAGCTGAAATATTATAGTTTCTACACATCACCTTATATATTCAAACAAAACGGGCAGCCTCATGCTCATTTCAGTCTTCTAGAACACAAATGTAGTCTTCCTACTAGGACTGCAATAATGAGATGGTGTGTATGTTTGTGCACATCCGTTTGTGTGTTTTGGGGTCGACTCCAATCACAGGAGTCGGATTTGGAGTCGACTCCAAAAATCCTGAAGTCTTGCACCACAAATGAGTCATAGTGGGCAGGACAAGGGGGGCAGCCAAGAACTAACTAGCAAGATCCTATTGGCCCATTCTAGCATGTATTTCCGATTGGGAACGCCTATTGAAGTATGCATGTGCAATAACTCGCACTTGTACTCCTTATAAACAATGCAATTTTATTTAATTTGGGCAAAAGGTAAATCTACAAAACTCCACTCTGTTCTTAACAGATTCTACTTTTGGGAACAGAAAACTGTATTGAGATCAAATGTTTCATCTATGAGAAAATTAGTAGAATGTCAGCCAAAATCCATCTCTCACCTGATACTTCACATTTAAACTCCCAGTGAAATATCATATCAAACAAATTGTATTAGTCACATGCGCCGAATACAACAGGTGTAGTAGACCTTACAGTGAAATGCTTACTTACGAGCCCCTAACCAACAATGCAGTTCTAAAAAAATATATATGGATAACAATAAGAAATAAAAGTAACAAGTAATTAAATAGCAGCAGTAAAATAACAATATTGAGACTATATACAGGGGGGTACCGGTACAGCGTCAATGTGTGGGGGCACCGGTTAGTTGAGGTAATATGTACATGTAGGTAGAGTTATTAAAGTGACTTTGCATAGATGATAACAACAGAGAGTAGCAGTGGTGTAAGGGGGAGGGAGGGGGGGGGGGGCATGCGAATAGTCTGGGTAGCCATTTGATTAGGTGTTCAGGAGTCTTATGGCTTTGGGGTAGAAGCTGTTTAGAAGCCTCTTGGACATAGATTTGGTGCTCCTATACCGCTTGCCGTGTGGTAGCAGAGAGAACAGTTTATGACTAGGGTGGCTGGAGTCTTTGGCAATTTTTTGGGCCTTCCTCTGATCATGTTGAGGGATAGGTTGTTGTCCTGGCACCACACGGCCAGATCTCTGGCCTCCTCCCTATAGGCTGTCTCGTCGTTGTCGGTGATCAGGCCTACCACTGTTGTGTCATCTGCAAACTTAATGATGGTGTTGGAGTCGTGCCTGGCTGTGCAGTCATGAGTGAACAGGGAGTACAGGAGGGGACTGAGCATGCACCCCTGAGGGGTCCCTGTGTTGAGGATTAGCGTGGCGGATGTGTTGTTACCTACCCTTACCACCTGGGGGCGGCCCGTCAGGAAGTCCAGGATCGAGTTGCAGAGGGAGGTGTTTAGTCCCAGGGTCCTTAGCTTATTGATGAGCTTTGGGGGTACTATGGTGTTGAACGATGAGCTGTGGTCAATGAATAGCATTCTGACATAGGTGTTCCTTTTGTCCAAGTGGGAAAGGGCATTGTGGAGTGCAATAGAGATTGCATCATCTGTTGGGGCGGTATGCAAATTGGAGTGGGTCTAGGGTTTCTGGGATAATGGTGTTGATTTGAGCCATGACCAGCCTTTCAAAGCACTTCATGGCTACAGATGTGAGTGCTACAGGTCAGTAGTCATTTAGACAGGTTACCTTAGTGTTCTTGGAGATAGATATCTATCTGACCCATTGTTCTATATATCTATCTGTGCTACATCTTTCCATTGAGAGAAGTAGTAATGACGGCTTTTTGTAGGCACTAACTTTGCAATGGTTTGTTGGACAAAGCCTATGGGGAAATGAATGGCGTTCTGTAGGGTTTTTGGATAAACAGCGAAAATAAGGTCAGTGGTAAACACAGGCTTGTTATACATTTAGTTCTATGTGATAATCTTTATCAGTTAACATCACTTTTTGTGAATTTCGAAGCATTTGTGTAAATTTAAAAAAAGCACAAAGGCTTCATAATTCCTAAAGGTCATGTTAACTGACTGATATTATTTCATATAACAAAACATATAAGCACAGAGTTTATAAACCCAGAGGAGCAACATCGCAAGACTTCTGGGAACACTTGCGAAACAGACCAAACAGACAAGGCCGGAGTTTGTGGTTTTAGAAGTCAGTGAGAGAAGTGACAAATTCTTCCTTAGTTGTTAATTTTCTCAACCTAAGACACAACCTAGATTTGAGCCAATGTCTTCAGTAGTTGAACATGTTAATGCTCCAAACTCGTGAAGGTGACAAACTGACACCTTTTCATTTTCATCAAAAACAACTTTATATTGAAGGAGTGTCTTTAATTTGACCGCCTGCACATGTGCAGTTCAGCGCGAGACGACCGTTAGACCCGATGACGTGTTTCTACACATGAGCTTAGCTAGCCAACGTCGCCATGGCATCACCTACAAGTGTGATCAGGGATTTCTATTGGAGAAGCAGTTTTAGCTTATCTTCAAACCACAGGAGGTTGGTGGCACCTTAATTGGGGAGGACATGCTTGTGGTAATGGCTGCAGCGGAGTCAGTGGAATGGTATCAAACACATGGTTTGGTGCCATTCCATTTGCTCCGTTCCAGACATTATGATGAGCCGTGCTTCATACTGTACCGAAATAATCAAATATTTCAGTTGTGTATCTTACTTAGTTTTTCTTTGATTACTTTATTATTTTTAATTCCTTAGTCATCATCTCTGCTCAGGCAGTAGTACTCGTTACATTTTGAATTCTTAGCAGGACAGGAAAAGTGTCCAATTCACACACTTCTCAAGAGAACATCCCTGGTAATCCCTACTGCCTCTGATTTGGTGGACTCACTTAACACGCATGCTTCGTTTGTAAATGATGTTGGAGTGTGCCCCTGGCTCCGCAATTGCGTCACACCCTCCGTAAGGAGCCTCTGGACCACATTTCGCAGATCAAGCATAAATCGGCTTTTAGTCAGCACTCTAGTAACAAAATCCTCCGTGGGATGAATGGAAAGATGCAGGCTGTTGAAGAAAGTCATCCGTACATATTGGCCTGGACCAGAGCTACTAATGTTATCTGCCAAGCTTATGCTAGCTGTTTAGCTATCTTTTGGAAGCAAACTTACAAAATGTACATTGGTATCCAAGGAGGTTGCTACCTGCCAGATCTTTAGTTTGAAAAGTATTTTGCTGCACCTGCTATAATGCCTCGTTCACGTCATGTCGGAAACTCTGAAATCTCTGACTTGCTAACCTTGGCGGGAGAGTGGGATGATCCCGAGTTTCCCACTTAGGAGGTATCGGAATCAACCAATGGGAAGCTCGACGCAAATAACTTACATTCATTTTAACTCAGAGGTCCCGAGTTTCCGACATGATGTAAAGGTGGCATAACACCTGCAAATCTGTGTAAACAAACAATAAACTTTGATTTGATTTGTAGTCATCTCATGCAGCAGTATCTAGATGAGATGACAACCCTAAGCAAACATCTTCTTTAGATAGCTAGTATGGACGCCACGTTTACATAACTAGGCTTTAAGTTATTTATGTTGGTAGATATTCACAATAACTGTCTTTATGGTGCCGTTAGTAATAGAGTCTCTGTCTCCGCAGCCTTTGACTGAGCCACAACGGATAAGACAGGAGTGAAGAGACCTCCCCGCCCCTAACAGTCACACTTGGACAAACCCATCATGTTGGTGACAGCCTACCTGGCCATGGTGGTCCTACTGGTGCTATGTGTCTGTCTGGAGCTAACGGCACGTCGCCTCACCCCACCTCAACCCACCCCCTCTGCCATGGGCACCAACCCTGCCTTCCGTAGGTTCCAGACCTTGTTCCTCCGAGGCTACCTCTTAGCCTTGTCGGCTGACTGGCTGCAGGGGCCATACCTCTACAAGCTCTACCGCCATTACAGCTTCCTGGAGTCCCAGATAGCCATCCTGTATGTCGTTGGCCTGGCCTCCTGTGTGCTGTTTGCCCCCGTGGCTAGCTGGCTTCCTCAGGTAACAATAACCAGGACCACACTGTAAATAAATCAAATTAAAATGATCTAAGTTTATTCATCAAGTACACCATTTACTGCAGGTATAAATGATAGTGTAATGTCTACTTGCAAGCTCCCTCAACAGTGCAGTATCAATATAATCCAAATTAAAAAAATAAAAATAACAAGTAGTAGAAGAAAGTGGTATGCATTTTAGTAATAAAACTGATATACAGTATAAATTATGAATGTACTATGTCAAGTGTGACTATTTACAAATAGGAAGTCAATAGTGTCTTGGGTGGGCAATTGAGTAAAATAGTATATAAATAGAACAGCAGAGTTGACTGTGTGTGCACTTGTGTGTCAGGGTTGGCTGTGAGGAGAGTCCATGTAAATAGTCTTTAAGGTGCAGGTCTGAGCAGGTAGACAGCTAGCGTTAGCCGTTCAGCAGTTTGATGGCCTGGTGGTAGAAGCTGTCTCGGAGCCTGTTGGTCCGAGAACCTGAGAGCCAATAAAAATAAGTCCTTAAACCATTGTTTCCCAATCCTGGTCCTGGGGACCCAAAGGGGTACGCAGTATTGCTTTTGCCCTAGCACTAACACACCTGATTCAAATAATCGAAGACTTGATGATTAGTTTAATCAAGTTTGTTAGTGCTAGGGCAAAAACCATAACGTGAACCCCTTTAGGTCCCCAGGACCAGGATTGGAAAACACTGCGTTAGATTTTTTACAATGTATATATTGTTGAACTGCTATGACTGAGGTAACTCTATGTATTTAAAATGTGCATTAATTAATTCAGGTCCTGGGGCGGAGACGGACCTGCCTGCTCTTCTGCGTGGCCTACTCAGCCTGTTGCTTCACCAAGCTGTCCCGTGACTACTTTGTCCTGATCCTGGGTCGCGTGCTAGGAGGCCTGTCCACCTCTTTGCTCTCCACAGCCTTCCAGGCCTGGTACGTGCACCGACATGTTGACGTCCACGACTTCCCTAAAGAATGGATCCCCAGTACCTTCACCAAGGCTGCTAGCTGGAACCACGGGCTAGCGGTGGGGGCTGGGCTGGTGGCTAACATGCTGGCTGAGTGGCTCCACCTGGGGCCTGTGGCGCCCTTCCTCCTGGCCGTGCCCTGCCTTGGGGCCTGTGGCTGGGTGGTGCTGACTGATTGGGGCCTGGAGGAGAAGGATGGAAGCCTGGAAGGGGACAACAAGAAGCCCTTGCTCGGTCCTTCTAGTTCAGCACCTCTGGCCCGGGCTTCTGCGCGGGCCCGGTTCTGGCGCAGCTGTCAGGAAAGCCTCCACTGTCTCTTATCAGACAGACGGGTGATGCTGCTAGGAGGAGTCCAGGCTCTATTTGAGAGTGTCCTCTATATATTCATCTTCCTGTGGACCCCCGTCCTGGACCCCTACGGCCCTCCACTGGGCATGGTCTTCTCCTGTCTGATGGCAGCCAGTATGGCGGGGTCCCTGCTCTACCGCCTGGCCACCTCCACCCGCTACCGCCTCCAGCCTGGTCACCTCCTCTGCTTCTCCATACTGCTCGCCTTTTTCTCCTTCTTCATGCTCATCTTCTCCACCGCCCCGGGCCAGCCCAGACCCCGCGAGTCCCTGCTGGCCTTCCTGATGCTGGAGCTAGCCAGTGGCCTCTACTTCCCCGCTGTCAGCTTCCTCCAGGGGAGGGTGATCCCAGAGGAGAAGAGGGCCGGAGTGCTGGCCTGGTTCAGGCTGCCCCTTCACCTGACGGCCTGCCTGGGGCTGCTGGCGCTCCACAGGGAGGTGTCGGGGACCGGAGGGGGCGAGGGAGGTAGTGGAACGAGGCATATGTTAGGTGGTTGTGCTGTTTTGATGCTAGCTGCACTCTTGGCTGTGGTCAGTCTCTTTACACTGGGAAGGAACGATGTGGATCTCAGACTGGATGGGCCCAAAGGAGAGGGAGATATATGACATTTAGATTCATAAAACTGAACTGTCCCAACATTGGGCAATGCCATGGTGGAGAAGGCTTTGTTTACAGCGATGAAGACTTGTTTGGGAACTGAACAACTTTTGTATGACTGAAAACTGAAGCTTAATCAACATAGGAGTTACTAATATAAGACAATGATTTAAAATAATCTGGTGTTGGTAAGGTATATATTTTTTGTTGCAAGATTTCCTGATATTTATTTGTTTTAATTTTGTTAAGACTAGCAAATATCTTATTAGATTGTTGAGTATATGAAGAAAATGAGTTTATTTGGATTTACTATGTGGCAGTCTGCATCTTCTCAAGGGGTTGGGTTAAATGCAGAAGAAACACTTTGGTTGAATGCATTAAGTTGTGCAACTGACTTATTTCTTTAAACACACACACACACACACACACACACACACACACACACACACACACACACACACACACACACACACACACACTCTGACGCACTTGCTTGTGTATTAATGTTGCACCCGTTGGTAGCTCCAGGATGTTATTTATATCTCACCCTGACCACGTTGTAGGGTTTATCAACTGCATTGTTCAGGGTGTACCTCTCAGCCAGGGCAGAACAAGGCTTCCATCACTAGCGTTGTTCAGGGTGTACCTCTCAGCCAGGGCAGAACAAGGCTTCCATCACTAGTGTTGTTCAGGGTGTACCTCTCAGCCAGGGCAGAACAAGGCTTCCATCACTAGGGTTGTTCAGGGTGTACCTCTCAGCCAGGGCAGAACAAGGCTTCCATCACTAGTGTTGTTCAGGGTGTACCTCTCAGCCAGGGCAGAACAAGGCTTCCATCACTAGCGTTGTTCAGGGTGTACCTCTCAGCCAGGGCAGAACAAGGCTTCCATCACTAGTGTTGTTCAGGGTGTACCTCTCAGCCAGGGCAGAACAAGGCTTCCATCACTAGTGTTGTTCAGGGTGTACCTCTCAGCCAGGGCAGAACAAGGCTTCCATCACTAGTGTTGTTCAGGGTGTACCTCTCAGCCAGGGCAGAACAAGGCTTCCATCACTAGCGTTGTTCAGGGTGTACCTCTCAGCCAGGGCAGAACAAGGCTTCCATCACTAGTGTTGTTCAGGGTGTACCTCTCAGCCAGGGCAGAACAAGGCTTCCATCACTAGTGTTGTTCAGGGTGTACCTCTCAGCCAGGGCAGAACAAGGCTTCCATCACTAGGGTTGTTCAGGGTGTACCTCTCAGCCAGGGCAGAACAAGACTTCCATCACTAGTGTTGTTCAGGGTGTACCTCTCAGCCAGGGCAGAACAAGGCTTCCATCACTAGGGTTGTTCAGGGTGTACCTCTCAGCCAGGGCAGAACAAGGCTTCCATCACTAGCGTTGTTCAGGGTGTACCTCTCAGCCAGGGCAGAACAAGGCTTCCATCACTAGGGTTGTTCAGGGTGTACCTCTCAGCCAGGGCAGAACAAGGCTTCCATCACTAGCGTTGTTCAGGGTGTACCTCTCAGCCAGGGCAGAACAAGGCTTCCATCACTAGTGTTGTTCAGGGTGTACCTCTCAGCCAGGGCAGAACAAGGCTTCCATCACAAGGGTTGTTCAGGGTGTACCTCTCAGCCAGGGCAGAACAAGGCTTCCATCACTAGCGTTGTTCAGGGTGTACCTCTCAGCCAGGGCAGAACAAGGCTTCCATCACTAGCGTTGTTCAGGGTGTACCTCAACCAGGGCAGAACAAGGCTTCCATCACTAGGGTTGTTCAGGGTGTACCTCTCAGCCAGGGCAGAACAAGGCTTCCATCACTAGCGTTGTTCAGGGTGTACCTCAACCAGGGCAGAACAAGGCTTCCATCACTAGGGTTGTTCAGGGTGTACCTCTCAGCCAGGGCAGAACAAGGCTTCCATCACTAGCGTTGTTCAGGGTGTACCTCTCAGCCAGGGCAGAACAAGGCTTCCATCACTAGCGTTGTTCAGGGTGTACCTCTCAGCCAGGGCAGAACAAGGCTTCCATCACTAGCGTTGTTCAGGGTGTACCTCTCAGCCAGGGCAGAACAAGGCTTCCATCACTAGCGTTGTTCAGGGTGTACCTCTCAGCCAGGGCAGAACAAGGCTTCCATCACTAGCGTTGTTCAGGGTGTACCTCTCAGCCAGGGCAGAACAAGGCTTCCATCACTAGTGTTGTTCAGGGTGTACCTCTCAGCCAGGGCAGAACAAGGCTTCCATCACTAGCGTTGTTCAGGGTGTACCTCTCAGCCAGGGCAGAACAAGGCTTCCATCACTAGCATTGTTCAGGGTGTACCTCTCAGCCAGGGCAGAACAAGGCTTCCATCACTAGTGTTGTTCAGGGTGTACCTCTCAGCCAGGGCAGAACAAGGCTTCCATCACTAGCGTTGTTCAGGGTGTACCTCTCAGCCAGGGCAGAACAAGGCTTCCATCACTAGCGTTGTTCAGGGTGTACCTCTCAGCCAGGGCAGAACAAGGCTTCCATCACTAGCGTTGTTCAGGGTGTACCTCTCAGCCAGGGCAGAACAAGGCTTCCATCACTAGCATTGTTCAGGGTGTACCTCTTAGCCAGGGCAGAACAAGGCTTCCATCACTAGCGTTGTTCAGGGTGTACCTCTCAGCCAGGGCAGAACAAGGCTTCCATCACTAGCATTGTTCAGGGTGTACCTCTCAGCCAGGGCAGAACAAGGCTTCCATCACTAGGGTTGTTCAGGGTGTACCTCTCAGCCAGGGCAGAACAAGGCTTCCATCACTAGGGTTGTTCAGGGTGTACCTCTCAGCCAGGGCAGAACAAGGCTTCCATCACTAGCGTTGTTCAGGGTGTACCTCAACCAGGGCAGAACAAGGCTTCCATCACTAGGGTTGTTCAGGGTGTACCTCTCAGCCAGGGCAGAACAAGGCTTCCATCACTAGGGTTGTTCAGGGTGTACCTCTCAGCCAGGGCAGAACAAGGCTTCCATCACTAGGGTTGTTCAGGGTGTACCTCTCAGCCAGGGCAGAACAAGGCTTCCATCACTAGTGTTGTTCAGGGTGTACCTCTCAGCCAGGGCAGAACAAGGCTTCCATCACTAGGGTTGTTCAGGGTGTACCTCTCAGCCAGGGCAGAACAAGGCTTCCATCACTAGCACAACTGCTTGCTCCGGCATAAATATCACCCAGTCTAATATTACATAACAAGTACTTCAGTGTATCAATTCAGTTTCAGCTGTAACTTTGCAATCAATTGACATTATACATTGTCAGTGTAAGGAAAATATATTATGAATGGTTTGTTGTGGATCATTTCATCATCATTTCCTTTTTTTTTTAAATAGCTGTTATAGAAACAGAACTTGTATGGGACTTGTCAGACCTGAATACATCTTGGAGAGGCATTGGTACTTGCCTTATTTTTAAATCCTTGTCCTCCAGGACCTTCAGTAAAACAGGACATGTTGTAAATATCTAATAAATACGATTTTAATATCCTCTGCCATTTTGTGGTCCTTTGAATTGCAGTGATGATGCTGTTAGACTGATTTGTCATAGATAACATCAATGCATATTCTACAGTCTTACATTAATGTTTTACAAGTAGGAGATTCTAGTATTTTCATGAATGTAGTAGTCGTTCAGGAATGAACCGTAGAATGCTGAATCATTGCATTACCTAAAAATAGACCATTTTAAACTTTGTTTTTTCTTGCTCTTAAGTTACTACAGAAAAATATGAATGCTGTTTTTATTTATAGCCTAACTGCTTCTGACAGGGATGTAGAGGGTAAACACAACTTTCAGAACATGTAATACCATCTACGTCATCCTATATATATTTTTTTACTGCAGACCAAATATTCCAGTTCTCTCTGGCCCTATCCTTACTTGACTCACACAATGATACATCTGTACCCCCCCCCCTTTTTGCCAAGCGTTTTGGTACAGTCCAATCTTCCCACAGCACTGCTGCTTCACCTGGATGTTGCTAGAATGTTCCTTTTTGGGTAAGGGGGGGGGGGGGGGGGGGTCTGTGAGAATCCTAACTGCGTGGCTGTTGGATTAAGAAGCTGCAGCATCAGAAAGGGTTTAATCTAAGAGAAGCAACAGCAGAGAGAGACCTAGTGTCAGTCCTTTTATTTTGACTGCAAGTACGTCTGGGCAACAAGGATACATATAAGGATATAATAACAAAAGGAAACCAGAGCTTCTTTGACTGGAGCAGAGAGATAAATAAACCATTGTAGTATCTGCTGCAGACACCAAACACAGCCATTATGACCCAGGGCAAGGTAAGGGCCTTACAGATACATCCTACAGATCTCATTCTATCATTCTATGCTCTATTCATTCCATGCTCATTCTGCTGCAAGAATATAGTCAAATAAGTTTCTTAGCTTCTTTCCTTTTTATTGCGTTGTGGCAGCATGTACATAGGCTGTGTGTCTGTCTCTGCCATCCTCTCATGTGCCTTTATTGTGGAGCTCATCTCATTGTGTTGCTCAGTAATGATGCAAAGTCTGTTCCGCAGCAGATAATAGTATTGTCATCAGAGAATGAATAGAGGCAAATAAAATGACAGCTATAAACTAGATTGTATGGCGATAGAGAAAAGGTAGTGTTTAGCCTGCGTCACTACCTTCACTCCAGAGACGTACTACTCCTCCTCTGTCTCACATTGCTATTTCTCTCACAGCCAAGTGCTAAATGTCAAATCTGAAATGTTGCTGTTATGCATTGACTGGAGGCTGATGAAATAATAAAAATATATTTAGCCTACTTATACGAATTACTGTAAATTAGCTCATAAGACTGCTAATTATATTTCTATGCAGGAAATATGGAGGTACAGAGATACAGGAGATGGATATTCATATTCTTTGGTACTTAGCTCAGGGCCAGATAAGCCATCTGGACAGTGTTGTGTAATGTCTAATTCACTGATTCTGGAAGAGTCTGGGGTTCTGGAGCTATGCTACAGCAGAGGACTTGTCTAAGAACTGATCTCAGTCCACATCTTACAGTCAGCGATCAGAGAATCAGATAACATTTCAAATTCACCTCAAATTGTGAATGCAAGTTATTTGTGTTTTCTGCTTAAAATGTGGATTGTTTTTGTTGTTAAAAAATGTACATTTTCAAAGCAAATACAATGAAATTAGATTCACAAGTTGGGGCTAATTTCAGATCAAGTGTCACTTCTTAGTTGGTTAGATTGGCTCATAAGAACTCTCTGTCAATTATTAAAAAGTATTTACAGACAGCTATTTAGTCCTGAATGGGGATCTTATGTTATTTACCCCCAGCTTTCAGTCGCGAACAAGGCTGCTGAAGCAGGAGAGAAGCAGTATGGCACTTCAAGTGGAGAAGCAGGAGGGCCACCAGCCCCTCCCACCTATGAGGAGGCCACTGGCACAAGTGAGAAAGGTATGTCAGTGTCGCAAAAACAAACGCCATATCTCCACCACTCTCTATCAATGAAAGTGAGAAAAATAACTGCCCATTTACTGTGTGTGTGTGTTGAACTTGTCAGCGGGCCTCAGCGGCAGCCCCTGTTACAGTGGGACTTGTCCTGGTGACGGGGAGATGCTAACAGAATTCAGCTGGAGTGATAAAAACATCCGGCGGATCTTTATCCGCAAGGTAGGCGATAATTAAAGCTATTACTACCACATTACTACTAATGACGTATATAAACCCTGGATTGCTGATGCTATGTATTAGCCACCGGTTGGCCATATTGGCACATCCTAGTAAGAGCAGTCCTCCATAGGAATGAATAGAATTCTACAGTATTTCAATTACATGTTTGAAGGACAAAATTACATGTATTTAAGTAATGTTTTGTTCTAATGTGGACAGTAGCATTAGTACTCTCTAAAATAAATACTTTAAGGAAAATGTTTGTATATATTTTTTCATTTTATTTTTTTATGTTTATCTCACATAATATAATTTAAAAGTATGCATTAAGGCAGGGGTGTCAAACTCATTCCACAGAGGGCCTAGTGTCTGCAGGTTTTTGGTTTTTCCTTTCAATAAAGCCCTAGACAACCAGGTGTGGGGAGTTCCTAACTAATTAGTGATGTTAATTCATCAATCAAGTACAAGGGAGGAGCGAAAACCCGCAGACACTCGGCCCCCCGTGGAATGAGTTTGACACCTGTGCATTAAGGTGTCTGTAATAGAATAAACGTGTCACAAACAAATGTAGTCATGAATAAATACATTTCTATTGCTTCCAAAATCTTTTTTACAATTGAGTGTCACACCCTGGCCTTTGTTATATTGATTTTCTTTATTAGTTTAGTTAGGTCAGGGTGTGACATGGGGGATGTTTGTGTGTTTTGTCTAGTTTAGGGTGTGTGTATTGTTTAGGGGGTTTTGTAGTATGTATGGGGTTGTGTTCAGTGTAGGTGTTTAGGAAAGTCTATGGTTGCCTGATTTGGTTCTCAATCAGAGACAGCTGTTTATTGTTGTCTCTGATTGGGAGCCATATTTAAGGCAGCCATAGGCTTTAGGTGTTTGTGGGTAATTGTCTATGTTGAACGTTTGTAGCTTGTGTATGCACTAACGTTTGTAGCTTCACTGTTGTTTTGTTTTGTTTTGTAAAAGTGTTCGTTTCGTCATCTCTAATAAAAGAAGATGTCCTCATATCCCGCTGCGCCTTGGTCCGCTTATTATGACGATCGTGACATTGAGGAGTGCCAAGATGGCAAAAAAGTTTGGACACACCTACTTATTTCAGAGTTTTTCTTAATTTTTACTATTTTCTACATTGTAGAATAATAGTGAAGACATCAAAACTATAAAATAACACATAGAATCATGTAGTAACCAAAAAAGTGTTAAACAAATCAAAATATATTTTATATTTGAGATTCTTCAAATAGCCACCATTTGCCTTGATGACAGCTTTGCACACTCTTGGCATTCTCTCAACCAGCTTCATGAGGTAGTCACCTGGAATGCATTTCAATTAACAGGTGTGCCTTGTTAAAAGTTAATTTGTGGAATTTATTTCCTTAATGCAATTGAGCCAATCAGTTATGTTGTGACAAGGTAGGGGTGGTATACAGAAGATTGCCCTGTTTGGTAAAAGACCAAGCCCATATTATGGAAAAAATAGCTCAAATATGCAAAGAGAAATGACAGTTCATCATTACTTTAAGACATGAAGGTCAGTCAATCCTGAAAGTATCAAGAACTTTGAAGGTTCCATCAAGTGCAGTCTCAAAAAGCATCAAGCGCTATGATGAAACTGGCTCTCATGAGGACCGCCACAGGAAAGTAAGACCCAGAGTTACCTCTGCTGTAGACGATAAGTTCATTAGAGTTAACTGCCCCTCAGATTGCAGCCCAAATAAATGCTTCACAGAGTTCAAGTAACAGACACATCTCAACATCAACTGTTCAGAGGAGACTGTGTGAATCAGGCCTTCATGGTCGAAATGCTGCAAAGAAACCACTACTAAAGGACAGCAATAAGAAGAGGAGAATTGCTTGGGCCAAGAAACACGAGCAATGGACATTAGACCGGTGGAAATTGGTCCTTTGGTCTGATGAGTCCAAATTTTAGATATTTGGTTCCAACCGCCGTGTCTTTGTGAGACGCAGAGTAGGTGAACGGATGATCTCCGCATGTGTGGATCCCACCATGAAGCATGGAAGAGAAGGTGTGATGGTGTGGGGGTGCTTTACTGATGACAGTGTCAGTGATTTATTTAGAATTAAACTTACACTTAACCAGCATGGCTACCACACTATTCTGGAGCGATACGCCATCCCATCTGGTTTGCGCTTAGTGTGACATTCATTTGTTTTTCAACTGCACAATGACCCAACACACCTCCAGGCTGTGTAAGGGCTATTTTAACAAGAAGGAGAGTAATGGAGTACAAGTATAATTTATTTGGGCTGCAATTTCTGAGGCTGGTAACTTTAATGAACTTATCCTCTGCAGCAATGGTAACTCTGGGTCTTTCTTTCCTGTGACAGTCCTCGTGTGAGCCAGTTTCATCATAGCGCTTGATGGTTTTTGCGACTGCACTTGAAGAAATTTAAAAGTTCTTGAAATGTTCCGCATTGACTGACCTTCATGTCTTGAAGTAATGATGGACTGTCGTTTCTCTTTGCTTATTTGAGATGTTCTTGCCATAATATGGACTTGGTCTTTTGCCAAATGGGGATGTCTTCTGTACACCACCCCTACCTTGTCACAACACAACTGTTTGGCTCAAACACATTAAGAATGAAAGAAATTCCACAAATAAACTCTATTAATTGAAATGCATTCCAGGAGTTCCCACATATGCTAAGCACTTGTTGGCTGCTTTTCCTTCACTCTGCGGTCCAACTCATCCCAAACTATCTCAATTGGGTTGAGGTATTTAGCCTCGTTACTGTTATTTTATTGTTGCTATTAAAAAATATGTTTTTTACTTCAGTTTATTTTAGTAAATACTTTCTTAACATTTATTTTTCTTAAAACTGCATTGTTGGTTAAGAGCTTGTAAGTAAGCATTTCACTGTAAGGTCTACAGCTGTTGTATTTGGCGCATGTGACAAATACAATTTGATTGGGATTATTTGATTAGAATATGGTTGTTATTCTTTTATTGACCTGATATTTACTCAATCAAATGTAATTGTTCAAATTATCTTTCAGAAAACATTTGTATATTGTCTCATACAATAAGCTTGTCTCTTAATGTTTTGTTCCACCCCCAAAATAATGTAAATAAATTGTCAACCCCACTGCATAAATTGGCGACCCACTCACACAAACATGCCTCAGATGATCTGGCCTCCACAATCACCTGACCTCAACCCAATTGAGATGGTTTGGGATGAGTTGGACCCCAGCGTGAAGGAAAAGCAGCCAACAAGTGCTCAGCATATGTGGGAACTCCTTCAAGACTGTTGAAAAAGCATTCCATGTTAATCTTGTTGAGAGAATGCCAAGAATGTGCAAAGCTGTCACCAAGGCAAATGGTGGTTACTTTGAAGAATCTAAAATATGAAATATATTTTGATTTGTTTAACACTTTTTTGGTTATTACATGATTCCATATGTGTTATTTCATTGTTTTGATGTCTTCACTATTATTCTACAATGTAGAAAATAGTAAAAATAAAGAAAAACCCTTGAATGAGTAGGTGTATCTAAACTTTTGACTGGTATTGTCTACCTATTGACTCTTCAAGAATATAACTTATCAATGCCTCATGAGCTTAGTTTAACTGTTTAACACCCCATCAGACCCCAAAATATAAGCTTGTTTTACTCCAACATTTGTAAGCATTGTAAATGTAAACAACTACTATAAAACCTCAAAATATGCTTAAAACTATCATTTTGATATATTGCATGGTCAGTCCTTGCATCCATAGCTCTGTCTATGACTGTCATAGTGGTTACACTTCTCCAGACCCATCCTTCAGCTTTTACCACAGTTGTGTTTTTTCGGGACCTCCTTTTAGGTTTACTCCATCTTGATGATCCAACTTCTTGTCACTCTTTCTATAGTGGCTCTCTTCACATTCTGGTAAGTCTTCTAATACCTCTGAATATGGATGCTACTTTTCACCCTTCAATAGTTCTATCTGGTCAGGCCTGGTCAGAAGTCCTACATTTTGATACAGTAATGCTACATCACTCTGTGAACCAGACATGAACCATTCAGTAATGCTCCATCACTCTGTGAACCAGACATGAACCATTCAGTAATGCTCCATCACTCTGTGAACCAGACATGAACCATTCAGTAATGCTACATCACTCTGTGAACCAGACATGAACCATTCAGTAATGCTACATCACTCTGTGAACCAGACATGAACCATTCAGTAATGCTCCATCACTCTGTGAACCAGACATGAACCATTCAGTAATGCTACATCACTCTGTGAACCAGACATGAACCATTCAGTAATGCTCCATCACTCTGTGAACCAGACATGAACCATTCAGTAATGCTCCATCACTCTGTGAACCAGAGATGAACCATTCAGTAATACTCCATCAGTCTGTGAACCAGACATGAACCATTCAGTAATACTCCATCAGTCTGTGAACCAGACATGAACCATTCAGAACACTCCATCACTCTGTGAACCAGACATGAACCATTCACAGGAACTAGATAGGAAGCTGCAAGTTTTGAGATGACTCATATGGAACGTTTAACATAAAATGAAGAAAACACATATACCAAATACTTTGAGCGAAATGGACAAACATCGCATACTTACAATTCTTTGTGCTTCCTTCATCAGTGAACCAGTGAAGAACTACATTCAGTCCAACCCTGGATGGTACTGGGCTTCTTAGTAAGTCACAGCTTTGATCTTGCATACATCATTACTATGTTGATTTCATTCTGAAAGTACTAAAATATACGTTTTATTTCTTTACACAGTGCTGTATTCTTTGTCACATACATTACACTCGTCTGCTGTCCTGGACCAAGGTGGGTTTAACACTTTAATGTGTGTGGTTAACGCAACTTCAGTTATTACGATAATAGAGAATGTATCATTTTAGCAGAATGTAACGACAGTACTTCTATGTTTTATTTGTATTTCCGATAGGAGACAGTTTCCATGGAATCTGATCCTGCTCGCCGTCTTTGTAAGTATCATGTAGTGTTTGAAACAATAACATTTATACACATTTATACACATTGTCTGAAGACAATACCTCACATAATTCAGACTCACATACTTTTCCTTTGAGTGTAACCTACAATAGGTTTTCTCAGTAATGTCTCTTTACTTTGTAATCTCTCCTGTTGCAGACCCTCTCTCTCTCCTATATGACAGGGATGCTATCCAGGTACAGTCTTTCATAGCTGTGCCTACAGTTGGTTTGCCTCTGTTGTCTTACTTCTCACTGTGTCTGTCTCGTCCACTATGCTTTGAATGCCTGCTTCTTCAGACTGATATGGCTAGTATGATGTTTTTTGCAGCCAGGTAAACTGCTAATGTAATATTAAAGCTAGTTAAGGTCTTGGTGAGCTACTCAGGTATGCTAAATGAGGGTTGTACTGAAAGGAATGTAGATCTCCAGGAAGAGGGTTGGGCAGCCATGCATGAAACTGTGTCAGTGTCAATCAGTTATGCCAAAGGTATACATGGTCTTACTAACAGGGACTTACGATACGTCACCATATCACTGCTGCACTGTTGTAGATTTTAGCTTTGCTTTGTTACTGTGTATTTACCAAAATAAGTCATTCAAATGTTATTACTGTATGATAACCATTTTAGTATGTCATTTCTTAGAAACGAAATACTTGTCAAATCATTTCTCAAACATATATTTCCCCTTTAATAGTTATTACAACACCAAGTCAGTGGTGATGTGTCTGGGTATTACTGCTATGGTCTGTCTGACCGTCACTCTCGTCAGCTTCCAAACTAAGGTCAGTCTGCCTGAACGTTCCTCCAGCGAAAAAGGAACTGCTACAATTTAAAAGAAAGCTACTATGAATGACAAATTGTTCTAAGTTCTTATTTTTAACTCGTGATCAAGTTACCTTCTCTTTTCTCTCCTATCTTCCCTTCTGTCCTATTCAGTTTGACGTGACCTCATGCCAAGGAGTATTGTTTACCTTCTGCATGGTCATGATGGTGTCTGGACTGGTCTTGGCCATCGCCCTGCCCTACGGATATGTAAGATAATAATACACTTTATTTGTAGAGCACATTGTCATACAGGAAGACTGCTAATCAAAGTGCTGTACATAGTAAGAAGTTAAACTACCCTAATCAGAACCTATATAATTAATTAGATGAATAAGTTAATGCAGATGGAGACTAACATGAAGAACTAGACAGAGGTCTCTACCAAGCCTATAGCTGGGTCAGATCTAATTGAATGTGTTGGAAATGATATTTCATAGATATAATATCACATGTCATGTGCTGCAGGTGCCCTGGGTGCATGGTGTCTATGGCGCCTTGGGAGCGTTACTGTTTACCATGGTAAGTGTAAAACCGATATAGTCTGATTTACTACACAGTCTATCAATGACAACTATCAAAGAGAGATGTACAGTCGTGGCCAAACGTTTTGAGAATGACACAAATATTAATTTTCAAAAAGTCTGCTGCCTCAGTTTGTATGATGGCAATTTGCATATACTCCAGAATGTTATGAAGAGTGATCAGATGAATTGCAATTAATTGCAAAGTCCCTCTTTGCCATGCAAATGAACTGAATCCCCCAAAAACATTTCCACTGTATTTCAGCCCTGCCACAAAAGGACCAGCTGACATCATGTCAGTGATTCTCTCGTTAACACGGGTGTGAGTGTTGACGAGGACAAAGCTGGAGATCACTCTGTCATTCTGATTGAGTTCCAATAACAGACTGGAAGTTTCAAAAGGAGGGTGGTGCTTGGAATCATTGTTCTTCCTCTGTCAACCATGGTTACCTGCAAGGAAACACAAGCCGTCATCATTGCTTTGCACAAAAAAGGGCTTCACAGGCAAGGATATTGCTGCCAGTAAGATTGCACCTAAATCAACCATTTATCGGATCATCAAGAACTTCAAGGAGAGCGGTTCAATTGTTGTGAAGAAGGCTTCAAGGCGCCCAAGAAAGTCCAGCAAGCGCCAGGACCGTCTCCTAAAGTTGATTCAGCTGCGGGATCGGGGCACCACCAGTACAGAGCTTGCTCAGGAATGGCAGCAGGCAGGTGTGAGTGCATCTGCACGCACAGTGAGGCGAAGACTTTTGGAGGATGGCCTGGTGTCAAGAAGGTCAGCAAAGAAGTCACTTCTCTCCAGGAAAAACATCAGGGACAGACTGATATTCTGCAAAAGGTACAGGGATTGGACTGCTGAGGACTGAGGTAAAGTCATTTTCTCTGATGAATCCCATTTTTCCGATTGTTTGGGGCATCCGGAAAAAAGCTTGTCCGGAGAAGACAAGGTGAGCGCTACAATCAGTCCTGTGTCATGCCAACAGTAAAGCATCCTGAGACCATTCATGTGTGGGGTTGCTTCTCAACCAAGGGAGTGGGCTCACTCACAATTTTGCCTAAGAACACAGCCATGAATAAAGAATGGTACCAACACATCCTCCGAGAGCAACTTCTCCCAACCATCCAGGAACAGTTTGGTGACAAACAATGCCTTTTCCAGCATGATGGAGCACCTTGCCATAAGGCAAAAGTGATAATTAAGTGGCTCGGGGAACAAAACATTGATATTTTGGGTTCATGGTCAGGAAACTCCCCAGACCTTAATCCCATTTTGAGGTCAGTCCTCAAGAGGCGGGTGGACAAACAAAAACCCACAAATTCTGAAAAACTCCAAGCATTGATTATGCAAGAATGGGCTGCCATCAGTCAGGATGTGGCCCAGAAGTTAATTTGACAGCATGCCAGGGCGGATTGCAGAGGTCTTGAAAAAGAAGGGTCAACACTGCAAATATTGACTCTTTGCATCAACTTCATGTAATTGTCAATAAAAGCCTTTGACACTTAAGACATGCTTGTAATTATACTTCAGTATTCTATAGTAACATCTGACAAAAATATCTAAAGACACTGAAGCAGCAAACTTTGTGGAAATTAATATTTATTTCATTCTCAAAACTTTTGGCCACGACTGTACTAACGCTTCAATTGTTTGCTTCTCTGTTTAGTTTTTGGCGTTTGACACACAGCTACTGATGGGGAACAAGCGCTACACAATAAGTCCAGAGGAATACGTCTTTGCCACTCTCAACATCTACCTAGATATTATCTACATCTTCTCCTTCTTCCTGTCCCTGTTCGGAACAGAGAGGACAAACTGAATCCACATCCAGGCCAGCATCGCAGATCACCATCTACACAGGATCTGTATTCATAGTCTCAAACTGCATTTACACATGTAGACAAATTCAGATCATTTTTTCACTAATTGCTATTTTGACCAATCAGATCAGCTCTAAAAAAATGTCTGATGTGAAAAGATTAGATGTGATTGGTCAAAATACCAATTAGTGGAGAAAATATCTGAATTGGGCTGCAGCCTCAGAGTAGTAGTGTTGATCTAGGATTTGCCATTTAGATCATAGTATTATATACAGGGGGATCTGATCCTAGATCAGCACTATCAGCTATAAATGCAGGCTCTGATCTCACCATCATTATGTACTGTACACAACCCATTGATCCTTGATCCACCACCTCCTCCCACAGTCTCTGCCCCTCTGGCATTATATGGACCTATAGTACTGTACCAGTATTGAGTTTTTTAGCTTGTCTGTTAAGCTGTTGATCTCAGCACTAATGTACAGCAGTTTTCACCCATAGGGTCACAGATCTATAGATTTACATTGCTCACAGTAGACAGATGTGAAAGAAAAAATAACACGCAAAAATACTGAGTCTAAAATCTATAACTGACTGTAGGTGTTTGTGTCATGCAGATGTGAAGTCCTTGTGTTCTCCTATCTTTTAACAACAACAGTCATCTATGACACTGCTCTAAAGGAGATCCCCTCTTACCACTCCTGAACACATGAATATCAGAATCACCTTTATTTCGCCAACTACATTTAACTATACCTGGGATTTGATTCAGAAAAATGGTGGTGAAAAGGCTCCTTTCCGATTGGCTTGAAGGGCATTCTGGAGTGTGCATTATTTCCCTATAATGCACAGTATATTTGCATGGTAGAATTCAATGGCTATATTTCATTTTACATGTTTTGTTTGAGCTGCTTTTTAAAGCAAAAGTCGAAATGAAAACAGTATTGCTATTTTTTTATTTGATTTTCATAACTAGTACTAATGGTTTGAGCGTTCTCTGGCACTCCAGGATGGAATGCAGTATGAGTCTTTGCGTGTCAAAAAAGATACATGTCAAATAACACTATTTGATGTGTCAAATAATACTATTGCATTGGTGTTAGCTAGGTACCAAGCTAAAGCTAGCTAGCTACCCCAGAAGTTGCTAATAACAGCTGCATCAAAGATATTTGCAAACATTTTTGATCCTGCTCTTTTGATCCTGATCTAATTTCAAATGCTCACAGAGACGTTTTCCCATTCGGTCGAACAAATAATGACTTATTACCAACACAGTATTGTACAGCTTTGACAGTGATCGTAATGGTGGTGCTTGGCTTGCACGTGCAAATTCAGCACACACAACATTCCATAATGGAATTGTGTTATTTGACGTATCAAATTAAAAGCTTATTTGAACGTGTATATTTTTTGACACATAAAGACCCAAACGGCGTTCCATACTCCAGAGTGAATTTACAAACGCACACTACATCAGTGTTTTTAAATTTACATTTAACCTTTATTTAACTAAGCAAGTTAGTTAAGAACAAATTCTTATTTACAATGACGGCATACCCTGGCCAAACCCAGACAACGCTGAGCCAATTGTGCGCCGCCCAATGGGACTCCCAATCACGGCCAGATGTGATACAGCCTGGATACTGGTACTCAAAGCTCTTTACATAATAGAGAGGAACCAGGGACTGTCGTGACACCTCTTACACTGAGATCCATTGCCTTAGACCTGTGCGCCAGTTGGGAGCCCCTCGAGTACAGATGTAGGATCTTAATTTGATCACCCTGTTGCAGGAGAACTTTCCGGCAATGCAGAAAATGTAAAACTTGTAGTGTGTTTGAGTTTTAAAATGTATTTGGGAGTTTGTCCTTTGAAAATGGATCAACCCCTACAAATGTAATGTCCATTAATTATAATCCACATAATAATTCACATTTCCTGTTTCTGCAGGATTCTTTTCCTGCTGCAGCAAACTGGCTCAAATTAAGATCCTACATCTATAAATGGCACCTGTGCACAGTGTGTCTGTGGTTTGTTGTTTCTCTAATGCCTGTCCTCCGGTCTGTCAGCTCTGAGCCTACTGGTTGAAATCTCAAACGAACATAAGATCCAGAGTATGCAGGCAATTGAATCCAATTCTGAATAAATGTGCATGTGGGCTAATTGCTTGGCTTTCCATGGCCGCTTTAAATCAAGTTGCACTTAAACTGGAGATGCAATCCTGTCTATATGATGAGCCATAGTCCAATGATGTCCAATGATGTCAGTAGGGGTTTCACCACTCAACCCTGGTTGGCTGCTATGAAGTTCTAATTTATTTATAGATGGTCTAAACCAATGACTTCATACCCATTCTTTGCTGAGCATGTTTTGGGGGTCAATCTGGACAACTTTTAAAATGTAGGGTTGTGGTAAATGTATTTGCTCCAGATGTTATAAGTTCATGACTGAACTTTGTGGTTGTTACTGTTTTTATATAGACCAAAAGAGTTGTTATATTTTGTAAAATCAAAAAATGTTAATTATTGTAAAAGTTAATAGTTTTGAATATTGTAACTAAAAATAGTTAATCATGCTTGCAACATGCCTGATGTGTACATGACAAAAATAATAGCACATTCTATTCGACCTGAAAAATAGGAAACATACAGTACCAGTCAAAAGTTTGGACACACCTACACATTCAAGAGTTGTTCTTTATTTTACTCTTTTCTACACTGTAGAATAATTGTGAAGACATCAAAACTCTGAAATAACACATATGGAATCATGTAGAAACCAAAAAAGTGTTCAACAAATCAAAATATATTTTTGATTTTAGATTCTTCAAAGTAGCCACCCTTTGCCTTGATGACAACTTTGCACACTCTTGGCATTATCTCAACCAGCTTCACCTGGAATGATTTTTCAACATTATAGAAGGAGTTCCCACATGTGCTGAGCACTTGTTGGCTGCTTTTCCTCCACTGCGGTCCAACTCATTCCAAACCATCTCAATTGGGTTGAGGTCTGGTGATTGTGGAGGCCAGGTCATCTGATGCAGTACTCCATCACTCTCCTTCTTGTTAAAATAGCCCTTACACAGCCTGGAGCTGTGTTGGGTCATTGTCCTGTTAAAAAACAAATTATATACCCCCTAAGGGCAAACCAGATGGGATGGTGTATCGCTGCAGAATGGTTGGTTTTGCAGCAATTCGACCATGAAGGCCTGATTCACGCAGTCTCCTCTGAACAGTCGATGTTGAGATGTGTCTGTTACTTGAACTCTGTTAAGCATTTATTTGAGCTGCAATCTGAGGTGCAGTTAACTTTTACCAAATAGGGCTATCTTCTGTATACCACCCCTACCTTGTCACAACACAACTGATTGGCTCAAACGCATTAAGAAGGAAAGAAATTCCACAAATTAACTTTTTACAAGGCACACCTGTTAATTGAAATGTATGAGGTGACTACCTCATGAAGCTGGTTGAGAGAATGCCAAGAGTGTGCAAAGCTGTCATCAAGGTGAAGGGTGGCTACTTTGAAGAATCTCAAATATAACATATATTTTGATTTGTTTAACACTTTTTTGGTTACTACATGATTCCATATGTGTTATTTCATAGTTTTGATGTCTTCACTATTATGCTACAATATAGAAAATAGTAAAAAATTAAGAAAAACCCTGGAATTAGTAGGTGTGTCCAAACTTTGACAGGTACTGTATTTTCTTACATAACACCCTGAATGGTTCATATGTGTATGAAATTTGTGGCCTTGGAATAGTATTATCTGAACAAATTGTAATGAATTTGCAGGTGTAAATATGCGCCTCTTGGCTAAATGCATTGAGTGTTATTCAATATGAATGTGTTAGGAAAATAATTTGTATTTACAATTCTTGCTGTACATAATACATATTTATTTATTAGAACGGGAATGTGAATGTTTATTGCATTTACCTCTAAAATAAAATTTAAAAAATGGACTCACCGATCTTCTAGTTTTTTTTGTATCTCAGACACTAAATAGAACACAACAGAAAAATCCGTGTATAATATAATATGCGTGTCGAAATCTGTGAACATCATCAAAGTAGCGCCAGAAAAAAAGCACTCCAATCAGCCAATCACGTTTCAGAATACTTTAATCTACTCGAGTTACTCATCCAATGAAAAGGTTTCATGGTTGAACTTCGAGCTCAGCCATGTTGTGGTTTTGAATGAGGAAGAAGCGGGAGAGGTTATCATTTAGTGAGTTTATACACCGTATTTTTGTATTTGAAGTATTACATTGGGTTATTTAAGAAACATCAATTGCATTGTAGAATGTGGTACTAGTGATTAAACTCTGTCAAGTGCTGATTAAAATCCTAGTAGCTAAAGCCACATACATCCAGCTTGTTAGCTAGCTAGTTTAGCTAACCAGCTTTCAAGCTTGTTAGCTGTGCGAGCTAAATAACTAACTCATTTCAAGGGAAGGAAGGGGGAAGGTAACCTGATTAGTAGTGTTGGTCAGCTAGCTAACTACCTACGATTTACTTGCCCCGGCCGAATGACGTTGGGTGGCTTTATGTACTTTTGGCTGCGCTGGCAGGCAGGTTGGAAGCAACCATAGCGATACCTTTTTTCGCGGGCGGGAGGTTTTAAACTTCTCTAGGTAAACATGTTCAATAAATTTTACGAATGGATTGGAACGGGTTTCGCTAATCTCCGCTACGGAGTGCCAGCTCCCGACCAACAGGATAACGTTGATACACACGGAATACAACAACGGCGTCCGATCAGGAGAAAAAGACCTATCAACTGGTAAGTTAAGGTTAATATTAGCTACAATAGCTAACTATCTGTTATTATATTTGTTGTGTAGTAAGTTAGTTAGATAATTTAGCTTAGTTTCAGTTGGCGGTGACAAGGGATGACCAGTCAGTTTGTTTTTTGACATAACTAGTTGTCTGTTAGTTATGTGTGAGTTGTACATTTGCTGTCTAGTTCATTAGAAATTGTGGTGAGATGCTAGCAGGTATGGCACACATTGTCTCACATGTTTAAGTGGGTTGTTGAGCAATCTAACTTGCATACTCAACAACCCCTATGTATGGAGTGGATTGTAACAGGTCGCTGTCTAAAGTGAATGTAGTTAACTAGCTATGAGAGTTCTAATGACAATACCCGCCATCACTGACTAGGTCTCTGGCTTATTCTCATTTTGAGTGTTTTCCCCTTTTTCTCAAAGTTTGGAGGACGGAGAAGCCGTTGACCATGATGACCAAGCCCTAGCAGTGAAGAAATTCCGGATGGGTAAGCTTTGCTTCAGCCTTGGCCATGCAGTCATAGGCAATTATATTGTGTTGTCTAACCTGTTCTTGGCACTGTATATACTGTAATCTATTAACAAACCATGGCTCCCTGACTTAGACTGCATTTATGTCTATTACAGGGAATCTTGTTGATACTATAAAGACTACGGCTGAAGGGGTGAAGAGCCATAGCGCCGATGTGGCTTTGTGGGTAAGGACCCCTACCTTGAGGAACATACTGCCTGCTTCCCCTGGGCCTCTAGAAGAACACCCAGGGGAAGAGCCTCCAGAAAAGCCCCAACTGGAGCCCTCAACCTTTGCACCCCCTTCCTCCCATGTCTGGGAAGAAACTGAGGTATTGGAGTTCTGTTTCAGGGCCCATAATTTGCAAAGCATCTCGGAATAGGGTGTGCTGATCTTGGATTGGCTTTGACTTTTAAATCATAATAATTACGAGGGGGGACCTGATCCTAGATCAGCACTCCTTCTCTTAAGATACTTTTTTAATATGGGCCTAGTAGTAGATTTCTACGCATTCATTACTCCAGTTTATTGAACATTAATATCCTGTGTTTTTATGGTGGTGTTTTCAGGTCCTCGAGGTGAGGAACTCTACTCCTCTGGATGGGACGGTTGTTGCTCCCTCAACTCTGAATTGGAAAAGCTCTAAATCAGGCAAGACTATTGTACATTTTCTAAACTCTATTCTAAGAATGTCTTTGCCGGCTGGAAATGTCGCTATGGAAATGGAACAGTTGTTTGACACTCTTTCCTCCTTCACTGCAGAGTCCTTTAGAATTGAGAAGTCGATGATGGGATCGACGGTCTGCAGACGGCAAGTTTGCATGGCTATTACACATCGTGAAGCACCCAAAACAAATGGGCACTCTGTCAGTCAGCCTCCTTCCTCCAGCAGCACCTCTAAGCCATGTCCCTCTCCCCACCTGGGAAGGACCCACTTCAGAACACCTACATCAAATAGGTAGGCTCATATTGTCAATAGATATAGGCCTTCATTTCTCACTGATGAAAAAAGTAATTCTGCTATTAATTAATCAAGCATTGTACAGGTGCTTGAAAACCTCAAATTAGATTGATTTTGAACCGTACCATTTCAAGGTTGTGAAAGTGTTTGATTTTCAAAAAGTGCTTTTTTTTCTGTGTGTGATAGTGCTCCATTCACAATAATCTAATTTAATTCTCTGTATCTCCGTCTGTCCGCAGGCGGTTTACCTCAGCAGGGTTAGGTACAGGAAGTAGCTCGATCACCAGCATGAATGAGAAGACCTTCCCTATCCGCGTGGTGCAGAGTCCTTCACACGGCAGCTCCTCTTACCGCCTCCTCAGAGCAAGGGCTCGCTGCACTGCACAAGAGGTCAGTTACCACCTACCAGTATTTTTATGGATCCCACTCGCTGCACCGTTTGCTGAACTTTTGATATTGGGCTGTTTTGGATGAACTTTGTTATATTACTATTATTCTGCTTTGTCAGCCAAGATAAACCTGGATAGATACAATATAATAACTTTCCCCCAGAGGGAAGTTTGGTTAAGATGTAATGTTGCATCTTTTCCATATAAAAGCCTCATTTATAATATAGTGTTGGGTCCTCTGGGTGTCTCCAGTCTGTCCGTGAGGAGGAGAAGGAGGTGTACAGACAGCTACTGGCCATGGTCTCAGGTGGACAGTCCTCCTCGTGTCACAACGGCAGCTCCCATGGCTTTCCGCGCTCACACAGAGACTTGTGAGTACAACAACCACAAAGCCAATACTACAGTCCTCTCACTTCCCCAGTCTACACAGACAATTCAAATCCAATGTTTATTGGTCACCTATACAATTTTTTAACAGATGTTGTGGGTGTAGTGAAATGCTTGTGTTCCTAGCTCCAACGGTGCAGTAATATCTAACAACTCACAACGATATACAAATCTAAAAGTAAAATAATATAATTAATAAATGTATAAATATTTGGACGAGCAATGTCGAAGTGGCATATTCTAAAATACAGTAGAAATAGAATACAGTATATACATATGAGATGAGTAAAGCAGTATGTGATGAGTAAAGCATTATTAAAGTGGCCAGTGATTCCATGTATATGTGGCACCAGCCTCTAAGGTGCAGGGTTGAGTAACTGGGTGGTAGCCAGCTAGTGATGGCTATTTAACAATCTGAGGCCTTGAGATAGATGCTGTTTTTCAGTCTCTCAGTCCCAGCTTTGATGCACCTGTACTTTGTTCAAATATTTTGTTATTGAACACACACAAGAATGGTGTATAGGTATAAAAGACAAGTATGCAATTCTTATCTCAACATGAAAGAGTGGACAGAAACAACAAGACCCAGAGTCCTGGGTACAAAACAAATAATACAAGACATACAGAACAAGGACAGGTAGAAAGAAAGAGGCTAGATGTCACCCCCCCCCCAACTGCTCGGGTGCCGGGGCAAGCACATGCTGCCCAAAGGTAGATTAAAATATTACAATTGAGAGTGCGTTATAATGTACAAATTCACAGCGCTGACTGGTCCAAGTAAGAGAGGAAAGGCTGCCAGATTTGATCAAATGTTGATCATTTATTGTTCAGAATATATCTAATTCTTTCTAAGTGTACAGTGTTTGCCAATTAGCTGAGTCATAATTTGGTAGAGGTCAAGATTTTAAAAAAATTGCCGAAATGAGACTGTAAGAAATGAGTTGTTTTTGGGGGTTGGTTATTCCGTTTAGGGAATCAGACACTACGAGGATTATCAGAAGCGGGTCTGGGTCAATTGAAGTCTCCAGAACTTCAGAGAGGATCCTAAAAATTCCACACCAATAACCATACAAGCTTGAGCATTGGGCAAAGCAGTGGAGTAGTGTACCCTGCGCAGCCTGACATGTATCACACATAGGGGATGTATCAGGAAATATCCTATGCAGTTTTGTAATAGTGTAATCTGTGTAATAGCTTGAATTGTATGAGACGATGTCTGGAGTTAATGGAACAGGTGTGGATATACTCCAAGCTATCTTCCCAGTCTGCCACAGAAATGTAAGTCCCTTGTTCTTCCTCCCATTTTGCCTTAATGGCATCTGTAGAAGGTGTGCTAACAGATTGAAGAGCGTGATATAGACGAGATGTCAGTTTGTCTGAGGTGGGGCATATTTTTATGCGTCCGTCAAACATGGAAGGTTTAGCATTCCCAAATGTTGGGAGGTGTTTTCTAACATAGTCTCTAATTTGTAGGTATCTGAATAAGTTACTTCTGGTAAGATTCTAAGTTTCCTTCAGCAACTGAAAGGAGGCAAAGGTCCCTTCTATATATAGTTCCTCTATGGTATTCATCCCTAGCTCTCCCCGTCGCTCAAAGGTGTTATCAAGGTTAGCGGTGGCAAAGGAGGGATTCCTCGCAACAGGGAGCATGAATGATATTGGTCTAAGATCAAAGTGGACTTTAATTTGCTTACAGATTCGGACTGCTATGTATAATAGGATTGTTACTATAACGACATCTCCAGATTGACAGGTGACAAAATCACAGCGCCAATAGAGAAGGGGTGACGCTCCGTACTAAGCCAGCTGGATGACGGAAGGATACACCTGTACTGACCTCACCTTCTGGATGGTAGCGATGTGAACAGACAGTGGCTCCGGTGGTTGTTGTCCTTGATGATCTTTTTGGCCTTTCTGTGACATCGGGTGGTGTAGGTGTCCTGGAGGGCAGGTAGTTTGCCCCCGGTAATGCATTGGCCCAACTGGAGAGCCATTACGGTTGTGGGCAGAGCAGTTGCCGTACCAGGCGGTGATACAGCCCAACAGGATGCTCTTGATTGTGCATCTGTAAAAGTTTGAGTGTTTTTGGTGACGAGCTAAATTTCTTCAGCCTCCTGAGGTTGAAGAGGTGCTGTTGCGCCTTCTTCACCATGCTGTCTGTGTGGGTGGACCATTTCAGTTTGTCTGTGATGTGTACGCCGAGGAACTTAACTTTCCACCTTCTCCACTACTGTCCTGTCGATGTGGATAGGGGGGTGCTCCCGCTGCTCTTTCCTGAAGTTCACTATCATGTCCTTTGTTTAGTTGACGCTGAGTGTGAGATTATTTTCCTGACACCACACTCCAAGGGCCCTCACCTCCTCCCTGTAGGCCGTCTCGTCGTTGTTGGTAATCAAGCCTACCACTGTAGTAGAGGTCGGCCGATTATGATTTTTCAATGCCGATACCGATTATTGGAGGACAAAAACCCCGATACCGATTAATCGGCCGATTTTTATAATAAAAAAAAAAGTTAAATATATATATATCATACACACACACACATTTTTTAAATAATGACAATTGCAACAATACTGAATGAACAATGAACACTTTTATTTTAACTTAATATAATACATAAATACACACACGGCTCTGAAGTGACAATGATACTGAAGAGTCTGCTTAGGAGACAAATACTCTCAACTGTTTGAATAAAAATAGAGTTTAAGTTACCTGTGATGAATGTTGAAAACAAAAACTTTAATTTCTATATGCAGGAAATCCTATTTTAATAATGGGCATGGTAAGAATTGACAACGAAAGTGCGAGTCATAATTCCCATGACACCTTTTAGCAAAATCTGAAAAGCGGTTCCTTCATTTATTCCATAGGATATTTTTAGATTCACTTAAAATGAGGTCTGTGTTTCGTGTAGGCTTACATCACCGTGCCAATTTTATAACTGTGTAGATATCCATAGGACAAGGTAACTCTGATCAATATTGGCTAAATATAAGCGAAGATAAAAAAAATTGTAGAGTGGATTTATGAAAATATGTTGACAAACGTTACCTTATCCTAGTGAGATATACACGGTATCAAAACGTCGAGGCGGTTTAAGCCTGCACGAAACACAGACCTTATTTGAAGTAGATCAAGACATTCTCTATGGAAGACATGAACGGTAAAATAACGAAGGAACCCCTTTCAAATTCAGCCGCAAGTTATTACAGGAATTATAACGCGTTGACTATTTCTCTCTAAACCATATACCTTTGACTAATCCGGAAACTATCACCTCGAAAACAAAACGTTTATTCCGTTCCGTATTTTATCTAACGGGTGGCATCCATGAGTCTAAATATTCCTGTTACATTGCACAACCTTCAATGTTGTCATAATTACGTAAAGTTCTGGCAAATTAGTTCGCAAAGAGCCAGGCGGCCCAAACTGTTGCATATACTCTGACTCTGCATGCAATGAACGCAAGAGAAATGACACAATTTCACCTGGTTAATATTGTCTGCTAACCTGGATTTCTTTTAGCTAAATATGCAGGTTTAAAAATATATACTTGTGTATTGATTTTAAGAAAGGCATTGATGTTTATGGTTAAGTACACATTGGAGCAATGACAGTCATTGATTGATTGTTTTTTATAAGATAAGTTTAATGCTAGCTAGCAACTTACCTTAGCTTACTGCATTCGCTAACAGGCAGGCTCCTCGTGGAGTGCAATGTAATCAGGTGTTAGAGCATTGGACTAGTTAACTGCAAGATTGGATCTCCCGAGCTGACAAGGTTAAAAATCTGAGGCAGAACGTTCCTAGGCCGCAATTGAAAATAAGAATGTGTTCTTAACTGACTTGCCTAGTTAAATAAAGATTAAATAAAGGTGTAAAACAAATACCGATTTCCGATTGTTATGAAAACTTGAAATCGGCCATTCCGATTAATCGGTTGACCTCTACACTGTAGTGTCGTCTGCAAACTTGATGATTGAGTTGGAGGCGTGCATGGCCATGCAGTCATGGGTAAACAGGGAGTACAGGAGAGGGCTGAGAACGCACCCTGCTATGGCCTGCTATGGTTGTCTGCAAACTTGATGATTTGAGTTGGGGTGTGTGTGGCCACGCAGTCGTGGGTGAACAGGGAGTACAGGAGGGGGCTGAGTATGCACCCTTGTGGGGCCCCAGTGTTGAGGATCAGCGAAGTGGAGATGTTGTTTCCTACCTTTAACACCTGGGGGGGGACCTGTCAAGAAGTCCAGGACCCAGTTGCACAGGGCGGGGTTCAGACCCAGGGCCCCGAGCTTGATGATGAGCTTGAAGGGTACTATGGTGTTGAAGGCTGAGCTGTAGTGAATGAACAGCATTCTTACATAGGTATTCCTCTTGTCCAGATGGGATAGGGCAGTGTGATGGCGATTGCATAGTCTTGTGGATATATTGGGGCGGTAAGCAAATTTTAAGTGGGTCTAGGGTGTAAGGTAGGGTAAAGGTGATTTGATCCTTAACTAGCCTCTCAAAGCACTTCATGATGACAGAAGTGAGTGCTATGGGGCGATAGTCAGTTAGTTCAGTTATATTGGCTTTCTTGGGTACAGGAACAATGGTGGACATCTTGAAGCAAGTGGGGACAGCAGACTGGTATAGGGAGAGATTGAATAGGTCCGTAAACACACCAGCCTGCTGGTCTGCGCATGCTCTGAGGACGCGGCTAGCAATACCGTCTGGGCCGGCAACCTTGCGAGGGTTAAAACGCTTAACTGTCTTACTCACGTCAGCCACGGAGAACAAGCGTCCACAGTCCTCTGGGGCTCTTGTTCTCCGGGCCGCGTCAATGGTGTTGTGTTATGCTCAAAGTGGGTGAGGAAGGTGTTTAGCTTGTCTGGGAGCAAGACATTGGTGTCCGTGACATGGCTGGTTTTCCCTTTGTAGTCTGTGATTGTCTATAGACCCTGCCACATGTCTTGTGACTGAACTGTTGAATTGCGACTCCACTTTGTCTCTGTACTGAAGTTTTGCCTCTTTGTTTGCCATTGTTTGTATTCAACCATATTCCCAGTCAACTTGCCAAGGTTAAATGAGGTGGTTCGAGCTTCCAGTTTTGCGCGAATGCTGCCATCTATCGACTGTTTCTGGTTTGGGCAGGTTTTAATAGTCCCAGTGGGATCAACTTCCTGATGAACTCTGTCACCGTGTCCGTGTATACATCAATGTTATTATCCAAGGCTACCCGGAACGTATCCCAGTCCGCGTGATCAAAACAATCTTGAAGCATGGATTCCGATTGGTCAGACCAGCGTTGAATAGACCTTAGCATGGTTATTTCCTGTTTGAGTTTCTTTAGTCATGCTCAATGACATGTACTGGCAAGTTGATGCAAGTGCACATGTTTTCTACTTCTCCTTGGGGTTTATAATCCTACATTTAGTCCATACATTTTTGTGTACTGGTGCTCCATTCTAGTATTCTCCTCCCCTTTCCCTTAGTTCTGACCTGCGTCCGTCTCTCGCCCTCACTCACTCACTCTCAGCACCAGCTTCCTGAATACCAACAGACGTCTGCTCCAGTGTTCGTCCCCTGCCGGGTCAGGAGATGCCTCACGAGGCCCCAGTGGACCCCCAAGCCCCCGTCCAGAGTCCAGCCAGGGGTACAGCAACGTCCTCAGCCCAGGGGAGGGCTCTTCCAGTGGGGCAGGGAACCAGCCATGGGCCTCTGACTCAGACCTCAGCCCCAGGGGACCAGAGCCAGTACAATCTGCCCCTTCCCCAGTTACCATACTGGACACCTCTTCTCAGGACTCACAATCATCAGGTAATGCATGAGACAATAATTTTTCAATGCCTCCAAGGTGATTCAATTCAATTGATATAAACTTAATTCATTCCTTTCAATTGCTCGTAGGGAATGAATAACGTTTATTGAATTGATGGTTGGATGCTGTAGAACCAATTAGTGTTATGCGTCATGTTTCCATTAAAGCCTACCTGTTTGTCTCTCCTCACCATCATGCAGTTGTGGTCACCTCTTGTCTTCTTCTGTACAGCTCATGATGGGGACTCCGTAATCATTGTGAAAGAGCAGAAGGGCAAAAAGCCGAACAGTTCAAGGTAAGCATTTTGAATAGGTTGTTTTTGGTTCTGTTGTGGGTGTTTTGTTATGTGCTTTGTTGTCCCCATCTAACCTGGTTACTTTCTATCTTTGTCTCTGCAGCTTCCAAGCTGAGCTCTGGATCAAAGAATTGTAAGTCCCCTGATTCCTTACATTCATGATTGGTACTGTTTTTGTTTCTTGGTAGATCCATAGTTAGCTGTATATTGCCATGTGCATACTAGATGCTACGCAGAAATAAAAATTAAACCTTCTTACACATTACAGAAGTCCTTTCCTCGAGTCAATTTGTGTGTCTGTTTCCCAGGACTAGCATGTACGACTTCCGTGCCCGGGAGAGACGGAGGCAGATAGAGGGGCAGGAGGCCCTAGCTGCTCAGCTGCTGCGACAGGTACTTTCTCTGTCCTCCTCATTGGTGTGATGTCAGCCGTCATTTCAATACATAGTCCTACACATACCGCAGGTCCACATAAATAAGTTCTTCCTCTAGGCTTTATTCATCATTGCATAAAAATATGAAATGAGATGCTCTTTTACCACTCTGAAATAAACATTCCCCTCTGCGGCGGTAGCTCTTAACCTAACCCTCTTCTGCTGTGGTCTGGTGGTCCAGCGTATAACAGATGACAGCCAGCTGGGCCACAGGGCTGTGGAGCTGCATGTTAGAGTCCCTCTGGAGAAGGAGGTTCCTCTGGCTCCCTTCATAGAGGAACCCAAACCCACAGAGGAGAAACCAGAGTTCCCCGAGCTCACTGAGGTACATTCACTGTCTTTTAGTTTTATCTATTGTGAGAAAAAGCATTGCCAGTAAAATGCGTTATTGTTAAGTACATTGAGGTGTTTTAAATGCAGTTTAAATAAATCAAATTGATTTGATCACTGTGCGCATCAGGAATGTATATAATAATAATAGATTGGATTTATATAGCACTTTTTATTTAATTTAACTAGGCAAGTCAGTTAAGAACAAATTCTTATTTACAATGATGTTCAAACCCGGACGACACTGGGCCAATTGATACAGCCTGGATACTGGTACTCAAAGCTCTTTACATAGCAGGGGAAAACTCACCTCATCCACCACAGTGTCCATTTCTGTGCCAGAACGCTCACCACACATCAGCTATCAGGTGGAGAGGTGAGGAGTGATATATGCCATTTAGCCTTTAGCTGGGCCGTCTTGTTTGTGTGTCCGTGCCATCCAGGATATGGAGGGGGAGGTGGGCCGGGCGCTGACGGTAGGCAGCCAGGACGAGGTGCTGAGTGAAGGCTTCAGACTCACCATCACACGCAAAGACCTCCAGACCCTCAGCCACCTCAACTGGCTCAACGATGAGGTGAGAGCTCATCACGCTGTTTCTGTTTGTCATGCTGCTGCCTGCTCATTTTTCTGTGCCTAATCTGAGTTGTTTTTATTTAGTGTGGGTGTGAGTGACAACTGAGTGTACTGGACAGGTGTCTATAGTGTACTGGACAGGTGTCTATAGTGTACTGGACAGGTGTCTATAGTGTACTGGACAGGTGTCTATAGTGTACTGGACAGGTGTCTATAGTGTACTGGACAGGTGTCTATAGTAGAGGATCGACCGATTTCTGATTTTTCAACTCCGATACCGATTTTTGAAGGACTAAAAAAAGCCAATACCGATTAATCTGCCAATTTTAGTTTTTTGTGTATGTATGCATACAGTTGAAGTCGGAAGTTTACATACACCTTAGCCAAATACATTTAAACTCAGTTTTTCACAATTTCTGACATTTAATCCTGGTAAAAATTCCCTGTCTTAGGTCAGTTAGGATCACCACTTGATTTTAAGAATGTGAAATGTCAGAATAATAGCAGAGAATGGTTTATTTCAGCTTTTATTTCTTTCATCACATCCCCAGTGGGTCAGAAGTTTACATACACTCAATTAGTATTTGGTAGCATTGCCGTTAAATTGTTTAACTTCTTATGGGCAGGTGGGATGGTAGCATACCACCTGGCCAACATCCGGTGAAATTGCAGAGCGCGAAATTCAAAATACCAAATTCAAATATTTAACATTCTTGAAAATATGTGTTATACATCAAAATAAAGCTTAACTTCTTGTTAATCCAGCCGCTGTGTCAGATTTCAAAAAGGCTTTATGGAGAAAGCAAACCATGCGATTATCTGAGGACATCGCCCACATACAAACACATGAAAATCATATTTCAACCAGGCAGGTGCGCCACAAAAGTCAGAAATAGCGATATAATTCATGCCTTACCTTTGAAGATCTTCTTCTGTTGGCACTCCAAAATGTCCCAGAAACATCACAAATGGTCATTTTAGTTCGATAATGTCCTTCTTTATACCCAAAATGTCAATTTATTTGGTGCGTTTGATTCAGAAATACACCGGTTTCAACTCACCCAACATGCCTACAAAGTATCTAATAAGTTACCTGTAAACTTGGTCCAAACATTTCAAACAACATTCCTAATCCAACCTCAGGTACCCTAAAACGTAAATAATCGATAAAATTGAAGACGGAATAAACTGTTTCCAATACCGGATAAAAACAGCGTGAAGCGTGCTCCAGTTGACGTGCATCAAAACAGTAGAGTCCACCTGGAGTGACACTTACAATGAATAGCACTACTTCTTAATTTCTCAAGAAAAACATCGAACAATTTCTAAAGACTGTTGACATCTAGTGGAAGCCATAGGAACTCGAACCAGGTTCCTAATAATAAGGGTATCCCATAGAAACAAATGGGGGGAAAAATCCCCTGGATGGATTGTCCTCGGGGTTTCGCCTGCCATATCAGTTCTGTTATACTCACAGACATTATTTTAACAGTTTTAGAAACTTTAGAGTGTTTTCTATCCAAATCTACCAATTATATGCATATCCTCATCCGGAGGTGAAAATACTGCCCCCTACCCAAGAGATTAACTTGGGTCAAATGTTTCGGAAGCCTTCCACAATAATTTGGGTGAATTTTGGCCCGTTCCTCCTGACAGAGCTGGTGTAACTGAGTCAGGTTTGTAGGCCTCCTTGCTCGCACATGCTTTTTCAGTTCTGCCCACAAATTTTCTATGGGATTGAGGTCAGGGCTTTGTGATGGCCACTCCAATACCTTGACTTTGTTGTCCTTAAGCCATTTTGCCACAACTTTGGACATATGCTAGGGGGTCATTGTCCATTTGGAAGACCCATTTGCGACCAAGCTTTAACTTCCTGACTGATGTCTTGATGTTGCTTCAATATATCCACATAATTTCTCCCTCATGATGCCATCTATTTTGTGAAGTGCACCAGTCCCTCCTGCAGCAAAGCACCCCACAACATTCTGCTGCCACGGTTGGGATGGTGTTTTTCAGCTTGAAAGCCCCCCCCTTTTTCCTCCAAACCTCACAATGGTCATTATGGCCAAACAGTTCTATTTTTGTTTCATCAGACCAGAGGACATTTCTCCAAAAAGTACGATCTTTGTCCCTATGTGCAGTTGCAAACCGTAGTCTGGCTTTTTTATGTTGGTTTTGGAGCAGTGGCTTCATCCTTGCTGAGCGGCATTTCAGGTTATGTCGATATAGGACTTGTTTTACTGTGGATATAGATAATTTTGTACCTGTTTCCTCCAGCATCTTCACAAGGTCCTTTGCTGTTGCTCTGGGATTGATTTGCGCTTTTTGGACCAAAGTACGTTCATCTCTAGGAAACAGAACTCGTCTCCTTCCTGAGCGGTATGATGGCTGAGTGGTCCCATGGTGTTTATGCTTGCGCAGTATTGTTTGTACAGATGAACGTGGTACCTTCAGGTGTTTGGAAATTGCGCCCAAGGATGAACCAGACTTGTGGAGGTCTACAAAATGATTTCTGAGGTCTTGGCTGATTTCTTTTGATTTTCCCATGATGTCAAGCAGAGGCACTGAGTTTGAAGGTAGGCCTTGAAATACAGCCACAGGTACACCTCCAATTGACTCAAATTATGTCAATTCGCCTATCAGAAGCTTTTTTCCAAGCTGTTTAAAGGCACAGTCAACTTAGTGTATGTAAACTTCTGACCCACTGGAATTGTGATACAGTGATTTTATAAGTGAAATAATCTATTTGTAAACAATTGTTGGAAAAATTACTTGTCATGCACAAAGTAGATGTCCTATCCGACTTGCCAAAACTATAGTTTGTTAACAAGAAATCTGTGGAGTGGTTGAAAAACGAGTTTTAATGACTCCAACCTAAGTGTATATAAACTTCCAACTTCAACTGTATGTATGTATGTATGTGTAATAATGACAATTACAACAATACTGAATAAACAATGTACACTTTATTTTAACTTAATATAATACATAAAATCTATTTAGTCTCAAATAAATAATGAAACATGCTCAATTTGGTTTAAATAATGTAAAAACACAGTGTTGGAGAAGAAAGTAAAAGTGCAATATGTGCCATGTAATAAAGCTACCGTTTAAGATCCTTGCTCAGAACATATGAAAGCTGGTGGTTCAATATTCCCAGTTAAGAAGTTTTAGGTTGTAGTTATTATAGGAATTATGACGCGGCGACTATTTCTCTCTCTACCATTTGTATTTCGTATTCCTTTGACTGTTGGATGTTCTAATAGGCACTTTAGTATTGCCAGCCTAATCTCAGGAGTTGATAGGCTTGAAGTCATAAACAGCGCTGTGATCAAGTATTGCTAAGAGCTGCTGGCAAACGAAGTAAAGTTTGAATGAATGTTTACGAGCTTGCTGCTGCCTACCACCGCTCAGTCAGACTGCTCTATCAAATGTCAAATCATAGACTTAATTATAATATAATAAACACAGAAATACGAGCCTTTGGTCATTAATATGGTCAAATCCGGAAACTATCATTTCGAAAACAAAACGTTTATTCTGTCAGTGAAATACAGAATCTTTCCGTATTTTATCAAACGGGTGGCAACCATAAGTCTAAATATTCCTGTTACATTGCACAACCTTCAATGTTATGTCATAATTATGCAAAATTCCTGCAAATTAGTTTGCAACGAGCCAGGTTAAAAAATATATACTTCTGTGTATTGATTTTAAGAAAGGCATTGATGTTTATGGTTAGGTACATTGGTGCAACGACAGTGCTTTTTTTCGCGAATGCGCTTTTGTTAAATCATCACCCCTTTGGCGAAGTAGGCTGTGATTCGATGAAAAATTAACAGGCACCGCATTGATTATATGCAACGCAGGACAAGCTAGTTAACTACACATGGTTGATGATATTACTAGGTTAACTAATGATTATGTGAAGATTGATTGTTTTTTATAAGATACATTTAATGCTAGCTAGCAACTTACATTGGCTCCTTGCTGCACTCGCGTAACAGGTAGTCAGCCTGCCACGCAGTCTCCTCGTGGAATGCAATGTAATCGGCCTCCAAAAATGCCGATTACCGATTTGTTATGAAAACTTGAAATCGGCCCTGATTAATCGGTCTCGTCTGGCTGCTCTACACACTATAATCTCAACCAGTGGGTCGCAAGTGTCTGCGTAAAAATTTTTGTTTTTGTTTTTTATGAAAACGACTTAAACCAGGTAGAAAGTGTGTAGAAATGATAATGAACTTACATTTAAAATATTTGAACCTCCTGATGTATTTAATATTTTCAATATAGAGAGATTAGCAGCACTATGTATGGTGATTTTGTGGTCTCAAGCCAGTGAGTTTAACATACTTCATCAGGTATATGGGCAAAATTGTATTATTGACAATGAAAAAGTTCCCTTGTCATATCATTTATACATTTACTATCAATATAGCATTAAATTGTTTTCCAGATTGTATTTTGGTGATTCTTTTTCGAAATGTGAGTTGGGTCGTGACTGAGAGGACCTGGTTCAATTTGGGTCCCGAGGAAAAACCAGTTGAGAACCACTGCAGTAGTGTACTGGACAGGATATTTACAGTAGTGTACACAGTAGTGTACTGGACAGGATATTTACAGTAGTGTACACAGTAGTGTACTGGACAGGATATTTACAGTAGTGTACACAGTAGTGTACTGGACAGGATATTTACAGTAGTGTACTGGACAGTAGTGTACTGGACAGTAGTGTACACAGTAGTGTACTGGACAGTAGTGTACACAGTAGTGTACTGGACAGGATGTGTACACAGTAGTGTACTGGACAGGATGTGTACACAGTAGTGTACTGGACAGGATATTTACAGTAGTGTACTGGACAGTAGTGTACTGGACAGTAGTGTACACAGTAGTGTACTGGACAGTAGTGTACACAGTAGTGTACTGGACAGGATGTGTACACAGTAGTGTACTGGACAGGATGTGTACACAGTAGTGTACTGGACAGGATGTGTACACAGTAGTGTACTGGACAGGATGTGTACACAGTAGTGTACTGGACAGGATGTGTACACAGTAGTGTACTGGACAGGATGTGTACACAGTAGTGTACTGGACAGGATGTGTACACAGTAGTGTACTGGACAGGATGTGTACACAGTAGTGTACTGGACAGGATGTGTACACAGTAGTGTACTGGACAGGATGTGTACACAGTAGTGTACTGGACAGGATGTGTACACAGTAGTGTACTGGACAGGATGTGTACACAGTAGTGTACTGGACAGGATGTGTACACAGTAGTGTACTGGGGACAGGATGTGTACACAGTAGTGGTCTACCTATGTTGTATTTTCTTCATCCGTTGCCTCTCCTTTTACTCTGCAGGTGATCAACTTCTACATGAACCTGCTGGTGGAGCGCAGTAAGGATCCCAGCCTGCCGACGGTCCACACCTTCAACACCTTCTTCTTCCCCAAGCTACGCAGTGCAGGCTACTCTACCGTACGCCGTTGGACCAAAAAGATGGACATCTTCTCAATGGACGTCATACTGGTGCCTGTCCACCTGGGGGTGCATTGGTGCCTCTCTGTGAGTACTGAACAGCAGCCCTGTTATAACTAACTATTATACTGCAACTCTCCTCCAGTCAGCAATGCCTGATTCCATCTAAAGAGCCGAGCTGTACTGGGCTGGCCTGGAACCTTTCAGGAAAGGACGGTGTCAAAACAAAATATCAGAGCCAGGACAGTGCGGTTCAGTTCGGCCCTGTAGTATGAATCACACTAACATCCTTCTCTTCTCAGGTAGTGGATCTCCGTAAGAAGAGTATCACATACTTTGATTCAATGGGAGGGAACAATGACGAAGCCTGCAGGATACTGCTGCAATACCTGCAGCAGGAAAGCAAGGACAAGAAGGGCAAAGACCTGGATACCGCAGAATGGACTGTGCAGAGCAAGAAACGCCATGTGAGTGTTATGTATCTAACAGGGATCTCTGTCAACTCAACATTCGTTAACACATCACTGACTGATGTTGCCATCTTTTAACATTTATCTCCAAAATATTTCTCCCATTAGGAGATTCCTCAGCAGATGAACGGAAATGACTGTGGAATGTTCACATGTAAATATGCAGAGTACGTCACCAAAGACAAGCCAATCACATTCACACAAGTAAGTACTGTAAAACTTCAATAAATATCCCGGGAGTTTCTGATTCAACCGCCAAGCTGCCCCTGTGTCTGTTGGAGACAGGCTTGTATTGGAGGCCAGTGTTTAATACAGTCTGTGTGCAAAGCCCGGGTCACCCTGTTATGATTCAGTTTTCTGACTCATTTAATGTTCTATCACCAATAGCCCTGTTTGATATTCAGAACACTGGTTGCATATGGAATGCACTGCATCTGTTTCAAACGGGATGAATTGATTAGTATTTTTCACTGGTTACATGGACAGACTTGCGTTTTGACAAGCACGGATCAATAATTTAGCGTGAGGTAGATTCTACTGGAGCAGACTGGCGTAAAGCGGGCACGCATCATTTTACACCCGGCACTTGTAAGAGACTGACGTTTATTTGCTCAAATGTGAAGCGATGGCCGGTCACTATATGAGACTTGTTGGAGAGACTGGGTGTAATGGAAGTGTTACGGTAAGCATGAGCAGTCCTGCCAGTACAGGAAATGTCCTACAATAAATGACTTGACTATGAGTAACTAACTCAATATTTCCCTTCCCTCCAATTGACAGAAACACATGCCCTACTTCAGGAGACGCATGATCTGGGAGGTATTGAATCGGAAACTGTTGTGATGAAATCGTGGAGAGATTTGAACTGATAGCTACAGTTCGCTCAAGGGGAGGTGCCTGCAATGATGATGGTGCCTAAGACGCTGTGGCTGTTAAACTGGAGGAGGATTCAGCTGGTCGACTCCTGGATGGGAAAGAGACTCAGAACAGGGACCTATGACCTTAGTCAGGTGGAGCTCTGAGGTCCCCCCCCACACAAGTCCAATCCAGTGGAGGATCTGACTCTGCCATCTCTAAGGGTTTGCTTATTTGGTCTTGAGCTTGAAAGGAGGAATGGAATAGAAAAGCAAAGCACTACCTCATCTCAGTGTTTTATGTTGTGGTCCACTGTCACAAGTTGGCAAGTCTGGGGTCATTTTCTATCATCCAGCAAAGTTTTTGGTGTTTTCAATAACAAATCATACTCATCAGAACTTCTGTCTAGTGAAGTTGGACCAACCAGTATTTTGTAAACTATTTAAGTACAGCTTAAAGAAAGTTTGGTGTTCTGATCTGACGCAGTGACAATTTTTTATTTATATCTGGACACACACATTTGATTGTTTTGAGCTAAATTGAAAATATGCAACTGATTACGGTATGTGTACCATTACCTCAGAGTATAATTTATAAAGTTGCTATTGTATTGTACTTTTTTATTTTACCTTTATTTAAGAATAAATTCGTATTTACGATGCTGGGCCAAATTGTGCGCCGCCCTATGGGACTCTCAATCACGGCCGGATGTGATACAGCCTGGATTCGAACCAGGGTGTCTAGTGACGACTCTAGCACTGAGATGTAGTGCCTTGTGCCACTCGGGAGCCCCATACTTGAGGTGACACTAATATCTTCATTGGTAATTGGACCCCAAAACAGATAAGCTGCAGTGATGCTTCCTTGATCAAGAGTCCTATAGTTCCAAGACTAAATTGTAACTTGACGTTTAGTCTATTTTGTTTAAATATGCAAAGCAAAAAAAACAGTTTAGGGCTTTTGTCAGGATATTTTCAACATTGTACATAGTTTCTTGGATAATGTATTTAATATACGTTTTGTACCTTTTTGTTCCTCGATCAATCTTTTTTAGAAATAAATCAAGTATTGTGTATATGCCTCTGTTTGGAAAGGTGTATTGTACATACACAAAGTAATAAAAAGCACATGGACAAAAACATTTTTTTATTTAAAAAAAGCACCAAGTTCAAAAACCTCAAACCAAAAAACCTCTTAAAGCTGTGTTTGTCTAGAACAGGACAATTAAGACCTGCTAGTGTGGCACATGAGAAGTGAATAAAAGTACAATCACTAGAACCCACTTCTCTGCAAACCTTCAAATCCTAAATTGCAGCAAGATGTTTCAAGTGGACTCTTCATGTACATCACATGTCACTCATTCCACGGAGGGCAGAGAATCTGCTGGTTTTTCACTCTTCCAACTTGATTGATGAATTAAGGTCACTGATTAGTAAGTAACTCCCCTCACCTGGTTGTCATTTGGAAAGTATTCAGACCCCTACTCTTTTTCCACATTTTATGTTTCAGCCTTATTCTGAAATATATTTTTTCCTTGTTAATCTACACACAATACCCCATAATGACAGATTTTTAGACATTTTTGAAAATGTATTTACAAAAGTATTCAAACCCTTTACTTTGTTAAAGCACCTTTGGCAGCGATTACAGCCTCGAGTCTTCTTGGGTATGACGCTACAAGCTTGGCATACCTGTATGTGGTGAGTTTTTCCCATTCTTTGCAGATCCTCTCAAGCTCTGTAGGGTTGGATGGGGAGCGTTGCTGCACAGCTATTTTCAGGTCTCTCCAGATGTTCAATCGTGTTCAAGTCCGGGCTCTGGCTGGGCCACTCAAGGACATTCAGAGACTTGTCCCAAAGCCACTCCTGCGTTGTCTTGGCTGTGTGCTTAGGGTCGTTGTCCTCTAGGAAGGTGAACATTCGCCCCAGTCGGAGGTTCTGAGCGCTCAGGAGCAGGTTTTTGTCAAGGATCTCTCTGTACTTTGCTCCGTTCATCTTTCCCTCGATCCTGACTAGTCTCCCAGTCCCTGGTGCTGAAAAACATCCCCAAAGCATGATGCTGCCTCCACCCCGCTTCACCATAGAGATGGTGTCAGGTTTCCTCCAGTCGTGAGCCTTTGATCTCTTTGGCCTGAATGCAATCTTGGTTTCATCAGACCAGAGAATCTTGTTTCTCATGGTTAGTCTTTTAGGTGCCTTTTGGCAAACTCCAAGCGGGCTGTCATGTACCTTTTAATGAGGAGTGGCTTCCGTCTGGCCATTCTACTATAAAGGCCTGATTGGTGGAGTGCTGCAGACATGGTTGTCCTTCTGGAAGGTTCTCCCATCTCCACAGAGGAACTCTGGAGCTCTGTCCGAGTCACCATCGGGTTCTTGGTCACCTCCCTGACCAAGGCCCTTCTCCCTCAATTGTTCAGTTTTGCCGGGCGGCCATCTCTAGGAAGAGTCTTGAGGTTTTCAAACTTCTTCCATTTTTAAGAATGATGGAGGCCACTGTGTTCTTTGGGACCTTCAATGCTGCAGAAATGTTTTGGTACCCTTCCCCAGATCTGTGCCTCGACACAATCCTGTCTCGGAGCTCTACAGACAATTCTTTCGACCTCATGTCTTGGTTTTTGCTCTATCATGCACTGTCAACTGTTGGACTTATATAGACAGGTATGTGCCTTTCCAAATCATGTCTAATCAATTGAATTTACCACAGGTGGACTCCAATCCAGTTGTAGAAACATCAAGGATAATCAATGGAAACAATGCACCTGAGCTCAATTTTGAGTCTCATAGCAAAGTGTCTGAATACTTATGTAAATACATTTCTAATACAAATCTGTTTTCACTTTGTCATTATGGGGTATTGTGTGTAGATAAGGAAAACATTGTATTTATCCATTTTATAATAAGGCTGTAATGTAACAATGTTGAAAAGTGAAGCGGTCTGAATACTTTCCAAATGCACTGTAGGTCTTAATTGAAAGGGAAAACCAGCAGACACTACTAGGCCCTCCATGGAATGACACCCCTGAATTAATATCTGAACTATGGAAAAGGACAAGAGCATTTTGACATTTCAAACTAAGGCGGAACATTTTATTTGAGTGAAACAACAATCTGGAATGATGACGGATAGTGTATCAAACATTGTGGTTTCCTAAGACTGATACTACATATCTAAGAGAAGTATTCCTGTGTATCAAACATTGTGGTTTCCTAAGACTGATACACCGGAATACTTCTCTTAGATATGTAGTATCAAACATTGACTTGTGGTTTCCTAAGACTGATACTACATATCTAAGAGAAGTATTCCTGTGTATCAAACATTGACTTGGGGTTTCCTAAGACTGATACTACATATCTAAGAGAAGTATTCCGGTGTATCAAACATTGACTTGTGGTTGCCTAAGACTGATACTACATATCTAAGAGAAGTATTCCTGTGTATCAAACATTGACTTGGGGTTTCCTAAGACTGATACTACATATCTAAGAGAAGTATTCCGGTGTATCAAACATTGAATTGTGGTTTCCTAAGACTGATACTACATATCTAAGAGAAGTATTCCGGTGTATCAAACATTGAATTGTGGTTTCCTAAGACTGATACTACATATCTAAGAGAAGTATTCCTGTGTATCAAACATTGAATTGTGGTTTCCTAAGACTGATACTACATATCTAAGAGAAGTATTCCTGTGTATCAAACATTGAATTGTGGTTTCCTAAGACTGATACTACATATCTAAGAGAAGTATTCCTGTGTATCAAAACATTTGCAGACAATGGATGAATGTTTCCAGATAGCAATGTAGTGTAGCTCCCTTTAAATCCCCTCTTGATGAAATCTAAGGCATTTCTGTGATTCTTACTTCCTACCACAAATGAATTAATGGCATAATTCATAAAGATTATTACTAGTGTCAACAAATCAATGGAAAGGAACAAGGAAAAACAAATTACAGATTTGTTCTACAGCATTGATCATTTAGAAGAAATGTTCAAATGCCTACCGGAAGTTGTCTTTGGTAACAAACAAAAAAAATCTACCAATATTTGGTTAACCAACTATAAGGACCCTATTTGGATGGACAAGGTAGTCTGTATACCATTGTTAGGAGATGGTGTGAGGCCTTTTGCAAGATAGCTGAGGGATTTGCTCCAATCTCATGAACCATTCCCTTTTATGCAGCCATCTCACTGTCACTATGACAACAATGATAGTCTTACAACTAGAGGTTTTGGATTAAGTTAAACTCAAATGAAAGCCACTGATAGCAGAATGATACATTTGTGTTTCAAAAGTCACTATTGACAAACAGTCCATTGTTGTCACCTGAAATATAAGTATTGCATTATTGTAGACAAATTAATTGCATAGATCACTGGCCATTTTGAGAAATAACAGTCGGATTAGAGGTTTGACCTCGGATGGTGGCCTAGTTTCTGAACATAGGACAGAAGAGTGAGGATATGGACACAGTACCTGCTGTGACTGAGAGCCGCCTTGAGAACCATGGAAGTTGTGACCTCAAACATCTCAGAAGCTTGCACATTAACATTGTGCAAGGTTCTACATTGCTCAAGGAGGTAATATAACTTTTCAGACACTGTATTCCCTAACCGCTGACTGACTGATTACAATTTGGGACACATTTCAGAAATGATTTCTAAGAGGTATAACACATAATTATCTTGGACTGATGAGCAGTAAGCACACCAGTGTGAAAGTGCCAAAACCTGTTGACACAGACGGATTGGAAATCTCAAACATTTAAAGCCTTTTCCATGTGATTGAAAATAAAAGCAGAGATGGAGAAAAACAAAAACACAGTTCTCACTAGCAGGAATACTGCTATGACTGGAAGTGCCTTCTTCCTATCAGGTTAGGAGAATTTACGAAGCAAGTTAGGAGAATTATCGTGGCAGGTTAGGAGACTTAGGTTAAGGTTAGGAAAAGGGTTAGGGTTAGCTAAAATGTTCTAAGTTGCTACGAAAATTAACTTCCGGTCGTAGCTGTATTCCTTGTAGTCACAACCCAAAACACAAATGACAATATTGGCAGACACTATTTCAAAAGAAAAAGCCAACAAATTTTTTCATTTGAATCTACTGTCCAAGGAAACATGTACCTACTCAATGCATACTACCAAAAATAACATTGATCAATCTTAAAAGTACTAAACTGAATTTTTTTTTAAATCAAGAAAACTTTCTTTAAATAAACAACATTTTCACTCATAATCAAAACAAACAAACAAAAACAGAGGAATCAACAAACAGACAGAGAGAAAGCTGGAATCAAAAAGACACAAAGTATCTCAGTACTGGCCATACTTTTTGGATCTCTAATTTACTTCTTTAAACTACTAGCTCAACACTCAATGATATGAACTCATAAGAACAACTTTGGGTCTGTTTAAACGGTAGTAGCTTAACCCACTAAAACCAAATTGAAAGACTTATTTATGTTGTTGGGTAGCATTGGAGCAATTTAGCAATAAATTCACAAAATATAACCAAAAACTAATTTACTCTGTCAAATGTTATTGTGTGTATATTTTTCATTTTCCCTGTATAGTTGTATTATAATTGGCCAGAATCTGGAAATAATAATTTCAATATATTTGATTGTCTTAAGCGTTCTTTCTAAATATCTATTTAAATTGTGACAATTTTAACTAGGGACCCAAGTGCTGAAACAGTAAGACCACTTCCAATAATGTTTCATTCTCCTGCAATACTTGTCCCTTTAGAGAGAAAACAGTTGATACCACCAGATTTGACACACATCTAAGTAACTTGAGCAGTTTGTTCAGCCTTCTCTCTTCAAACAATTACACAATTAAAACAAGCAGCGTGAAGTGAACAAAAACAACAATGGCATTGTGAAATTAAGAAACAAATCAATGATCATTTACTTTTTGAATCTGTGCAACAAAAACTAACTGACGAAAAGCTTAAAAATAACATGACCCCAAAAAATCTGCATATAAAAAATGTAAAAGTAAAACTAAAGGACGACTCTAAAATGACACATGGTGGTGTAACTTATATTGCTGGTTTTCATTCTCCCCAGACTAATGTGAAAAATAATTTGTTAATACGTGCACAGAAAATAATGTGTGTGTGTGTGTGGTGTGTTTTTCTCTTTCTTCGACTATAGAGTCATGTTCTGTTATCAAAATAGATGTTCCACGTGTCCAACAGTTTACCATAACCTCTGATTTGAAAATATCCTTTTGTCTTTAGTGTGACAGTCTGGTCCGTATTCCTCCGTCTGTCTGGTGTGTACTGCCCAGAGTCACTATGAGCTGAGCTGTACGGACGGCAGGTTGCCCAGGAGACAGACTCTAGTAAACCCACCAGTGTCTCCTCTTCACTTGCTGTGCTGGTAGGAGTAGTCTGGGTGTTCTGTGGGCGTCTCCAGGGCAACCTGTTGTAGGACGGGAAGTTTCTGTTAACATATTGAAGAGGTGAGGAGGATCAACTGATCATTGAACCGTCAGTGAAGTGACTGTGTAGGAGGACGTTTCTTACCTCGACTGAAACGTTGGTTTGGGGCACTTGGGTGTACTGAGGGATGTAGGTCCCTTGCATTGATGTGTTTGCCGGCATGTACTAAAATAGAGAGGAGAAACATATTAGAAAGGAATCATTTTAGAATCTATTCATGTGTCTGAATAAAACTGTCTTCATGGGGGGATGGAAAGTGGCATTAGGAATTGCACTGCGAACACAATGTCTTTGTCCAATGTATGTATCTAGGTGTCTATAGTTGTGTTCTGTGGGGACTGACCGTGCCACTGCTGCCCATAGAGAGGTGGCTGAGCTGCTGTGTGGGAGGCCCCATCATAGAGGTGGGCTGGATGGACATGGTGTGGTCCATGCCCTGTGTCAGGAGTTGGCCCTAAGGACACACACAGATAGTTATCATACACACAGACAAACAGAAATGCATGTATGCACATACACACAGGTGTCTCAGCTCAAACATCACAGAGAGCATTTGTTTATCCTTAGCAGGTGTGTCTCTCTCAAACAGAGAGAGATACACGGAGACGGATCACACTGATTCACTAATAGGCAGTAACAGACCCACAATAACAGTTTTGGTGGGTACAACTTACTGAGGTCTGCATGAGGTACGACTGATGATGCATCCAGGACTGTGGACTGTGGATCTGCAGCAGAGTGAAAACACAACATAAGATTGATTTTTGCAGATTTTCAAAATAAGAAATACATCCTCTTTACACAGTAATACATCCATAGCAATACAACAGACTGTGTACTGACCAAGTAGGTATTTACAGGAGAAATACAATAGACCATGTACTGACCAGGTAGGTATTTACAGGAGAAATACAATAGACCATGTACTGACCAGGTAGGTATTTACAGGATAAATACAATAGACCATGTACTGACCAGGTAGGTATTTACAGGAGAAATACAATAGACCATGTACTGACCAGGTAGGTATTTACAGGAGAAATACAATAGACCATGTACTGACCAGGTAGGTATTTACAGGAGAAATACAATAGACCATGTACTGACCAGGTAGGTATTTACAGGAGAAATACAATAGACCATGTACTGACCAGGTAGGTATTTACAGGAGAAATACAATAGACTGTCAGGGGCGGAGCCAGGCCCACCCAATCAGATTGAGCATTTTTTATGCTTTTTATTTGTCAGTGTTTTACCTAAACATGCAAACACCAACAGACCGATTCCTAGCAAGCAGGGCACTGGGTTGGTCAGATATGATTAAATATAACAGAACAGTTGAACTGGAATGACATTCACGCTCACGGAATTGGTTGCCAAAAATAACTAACTGAAAGCCACACCCCCAATAAGCCACCAATATGACCACATTGAGGCATATGTCACTGTGCTTCTATGGCTATATGCACCATGCCACCGCCTACGTTATTTGTTCATTTAGCAAACAAGACAGCTCATGATCCAGTGCCTTTATCACAGTCAACATACCTATATTTAAGCTTTAATTAGCTTTAAAAATGCAACATTTTCTCTCAGTCTCATGTAAAAATGTGTAGAATAGCAGGAAATTAGCTTAAAATAACATTTTCTCTCTGCCTCATTGCAAAAAGTGTAGAATAGCATGAGATTTGCTATAAAACAGCACATTTTTCTCTTTGACCCAGACCCATGGACAAATGTGTAAGATTACATGAAGTTAGCTGCTTCCCTCCCCCAAAACAGACGGTGTACTGAGCTTTTAGGTATTTATAGGAGAAATACATACACATTTTTATTAATTTAGCAGACACTCTTATCCAGAGCAACTTACAGTAGTGAGTGCATACATTTTCATACTATTTTGTACTGGTCCCCCGTGGGAATTAAAGCCACAACCCTGGCATTGAAAGCACCATGCTCTACCAACTGAGACACATGGGACAACTGACAGTGTACTGACCTGGTAGGTATTTACAGGAGAGATACAACAGACTGTCCTGACCTGGTAGGTATTAACAGGAGAGATACAACAGACTGTCCTGACCTGGTAGGTACAGTATTTACAGGAGAGATACAACAGACTCTCCTGACCTGGTAGGTATTAACAGGAGAGATACAACAGACTATCCTGACCTGGTAGGTATTAACAGGAGAGATACAACAGACTGTCCTGACCTGGTAGGTATTAACAGGAGAGATACAACAGACTGTCCTGACCTGGTAGGTATTAACAGGAGAGATACAACAGACTGTTCTGACCTGGTCGATACAGTATTTACAGGAGACATACAACAGACTGTCCTGACCTGGTAGGTATTAACAGTAGAGATACAACAGACTGTCCTGACCTGGTAGGTACAGTATTTACAGGAGAGATACAACAGACTGTCCTGACCTGGTAGGTATTAACAGGAGAGATACAACAGACTGTCCTGACCTGGTAGGTATTAACAGGAGAGATACAACAGACTGTCCTGACCTGGTAGGTATTAACAGGAGAGATACAACAGACTGTTCTGACCTGGTAGGTATTAACAGGAGAGATACAACAGACTGTTCTGACCTGGTAGGTATTAACAGGAGAGATACAACAGACTGTCCTGACCTGGTAGGTATTAACAGGAGAGATACAACAGACTGTCCTGACCTGGTAGGTATTAACAGGAGAGATACAACAGACTGTCCTGACCTGGTAGGTATTAACAGGAGAGATACAACAGACTGTCCTGACCTGGTAGGTATTAACAGGAGAGATAAAACAGACTGTCCTGACCTGGTAGGTATTAACAGGAGAGATACAACAGACTGTCCTGACCTGGTAGGTATTAACAGGAGAGATACAACAGACTGTCCTGACCTGGTAGGTATTAACAGGAGAGATACAACAGACTGTCCTAACCTGGTAGGTATTAACAGGAGAGATACAACAGACTGTCCTGACCTGGTAGGTATTAACAGGAGAGATACAACAGACTGTCCTGACCTGGTAGGTATTAACAGGAGAGATACAACAGACTGTCCTGACCTGGTAGGTATTAACAGGAGAGATACAACAGACTGTTCTGACCTGGTAGGTATTAACAGGAGAGATACAACAGACTGTCCTGACCTGGTAGGTATTAACAGGAGAGATACAACAGACTGTCCTAACCTGGTAGGTATTAACAGGAGAGATACAACAGACTGTCCTGACCTGGTAGGTATTAACAGGAGAATGCATGTAGGGGGAGAGGGAGGTCTGAGCGATCATTCTGTTAGGGGCCATACTGTAGGGAGCTGAGTAGAACCTGGAGACACACACACACAGAGAGAGACAGAGACAGACAGAGAGAAGAAAGCCATCAGTATCCAACACATACTGCTTCCCCTGCAGTACATATGTCTAGGATTATCTCTGTGAGGTTTAGTGGAGTATCTGAACTCACCCGTTCTGTAAGGCTGTGGTGGGGTCATAGGTCAGTGTCATTCCTCCCTGTGGTCAAACAGATACATGCAGTAAGAACACATACAGTATTACATTAGATTTTTTTATTTTCTTTAACCTTTATTTAACTAGGCAAGTTAGTTAAGAACAAATTCTTAATTACAATGATAGCCTACCCAGGCCAAACCCTCCCCTAACCCGGACGACGATGGTCCAATTGTGCGCCACCCTATGGGACTTGGGGTCAAATCAGGGTCTGTAGTGACACTTCTAGCACTGCAATGCAGTGCGTTAGACTGCTGTGCCACTTGGGAGCCCCTGCATTTGACTGAGAAATACCTCACCAGATAGAAGTTGGAACAAGACAGACATATTAGCTTTAACATTATTGTACTTGATAGAGTAGAAAATGACCTGAACAGCCTTGATAAAATGACCTGAACAGCCTTGATAAAATGACCTGAACAGCCTTGATAAAATGACCTGAACAGCCTTGATAAAATGACCTGAACAGCCTTGATAAAATGACCTGAACAGCCTTGATAAAATGACCTGAACAGCCTTGATAAAATGACCTGAACAGCCTTGATAAAATGACCTGAACAGCCTTGATAAAATGAGAGGCTACGGGGACGATAGCAGACTGTTTACTGTCTCAATGAGAACTCACCGTTTCTCCATCTCTTGTCCAGGGACGGCCATGCTGCAGGTACTTTCCCTGGCTCTGTCTCTTCTTCTGTCCTCCGTCTGCAAACTTACATAACAGGGGTTCCGAGGGCACTGTGGAGGGGAGGAGAGGAAGAGGGTTGAGTGACTGTGGAACACTGAAGGGGCGTATTCTGTGTGTATATTGTTTATTAAAATAGGACAGTGACTCCAGGTACTGTGGACGAGCCTTTCTGTTACTCCTGACCTGCTCCTTCGCTTCATACAGAACTGTCTGATAAAAATAACACCTGTTCAGATAGACATGTCTCACCTGGAACTCCAGGTGGAGTCTTGATATATTTGCCATTGAAATGTTGAATGATCGTCTCACATTTCTCTGTTGACTCCATCCTGAAAAGAAAGTGTGATTTAAAGGAGGATGTGATGTACTATCGCCAATGACCAGCAGAGGGTCAGGCAGATAGTTGAGTTCACCTGGCAAGCCAGCTCTGCCTTAACCTGACGTAGCAGGCGTAAAGAAACATCTGAGCGGGGTCTACAGAAACCGGAAGCATTAGGTTTTCAGGCTCCGCCTCTTCCTCTATGCTTTTGCCCTAAACCGAGTGCTTCCGGTTGCGGACGACCCTGCTGATGGTGGCCACGCGTTGACAAAGATATATGTACCCATAACATTGCATTTGTCACTGTTTAAATATCGAGGTACGCATTACTCAGCATGAGGGAGTCTGTTTATACTTCTCCTACATAGCTGTGAACTTAGACTTTGTTTTCAGGTGAGAGGTGTAGAAATGGTTTACCTGGCAAAGCCCACTCCTCTGCTGGTGCCGTTGGCGTCTCTGAGGATGCGTGTAGAGATGACCTGACTGAAGGGCTTCAGCATATTCTCCAGCTCCTGCTCATCCAAAGACACAGGCAGGTTGGAGATGTACAGGTTAGTGGGGTCCTGCTCCTGTTGCTGTGGGGAGAGGGAGAGAGAGAGGGAGGGAGGTACAGGGTTAAATCTGCTCGTCCATAGACACAGGCAGGTTGGAGATGTACAGGTTAGTGAATGGGGTCTTGTTCCTGTTGCTGGATTACAGACAGAGAGATGAAAGAGAGTGAGAGGCCTTTAACAACATACACACCTGAGGCAGGGCTAGGCTACGGCATTCAGTTGACTTTCTAAACTTGAGGAAATTATATAAGATATCTGGCAGAAACAATTGTGAGATATTATCTGTGTGGTTCCTACGTGGATGATAAATGGGAGCTGAAGGAGGGAAACAGGAAGATAGAAGCAGGGTAGAGGTAAAAGAGGGGGATGAAGTGGAGATCTAGAGAAAGACAGTCTGGCTAGACTTCATCTGACCTCACTGAAGAGAGGGTTCTTTCTCTCTACCTCTCTCTGCCGCACTCCCTCTCTCTGCCTCACTCCCTCTCTCTGCCTCTCTTCCTCTAACCACCTCTCTCTCTGCCTCACTCTGCCTCACTCCCTCTAACCACCTCTCTCTGCCTCACTCTCTGCCTCACTCCCTCTAACCGCCTCTCACTCCCCCTCTCTCTGCCTCACTCCCCCTCTCTCTGCCTCACTCCCTCTCTCTCTGCCGCACTCCCTCTCTCTCTGCCGCACTCCCTCTCTCTCTCTCTCTGCCGCACTCCCTCTCTCTCTCTCTGCCGCACTCCCTCTAACCCCTTCTCTTGCTCTGCCTCTAACCACCCCTCTACCTCGGCCTCACTCTCTCTCTGCCTCACTCTCTCTAACCCCTTCTTTCGCTCTGCCTCGCTCTCTCTCTGTCCCCCCCCCCTCTCCCTATCCTCAACACGTTATTATACAGCCAGTCACTGAGGAGAGAGAAAACAGGTCCATTGTGTTAGACTAGCTGTGTTAACAGGACAGAGGGTTCATGCTTCAGTCAGGTAATATCATATCGCAGTATAATTGCTATGCAATGGGCTCTGAGTCTCCACAGATATTCTCTACAATGATTGTGTGATCTTTGGACAGAGATCTTCAGATTTGGACAGAGATCTTCAGATTTGGACAGAGATCTACAGACTTTTGGAAATCATTCTGATTCATTTCTATGGCTCCACACACCATCATATTCCCAATGGGGATCTGACCAGGGCATGACAAAATGTGTCAGTCACATGCATAATGCATCCTGACCTTGAATTCATATGCTCTACTGGCTTGCATATATCAGTAAAATGATGGTTACTGGCCCAACGCTCTTCAGCTATGACAAATGCCATCTGAAACTCAGAGTCAAGAAGTCCTCGGAAAAACTTTTGGAGTTTTTCTTGAAATACCTGAATTATGCTTTTGATTAATTCAAGTGATTTTCCACTTCTACTCCATATGCTACCTGCCTGCCCAAACAAACTGAATTTGAATAACAGCAAAGTAAGATAGCTGTATGATAGCGTATCTGAATCTCAACCAGAACGGTTTTGCATATTCATTAGTTTGTCAATGTGATTAAAACACTATAAAATGCATTTCAGATTAATCTACATCATGAATTATGCATAGTTTAATCACTGTGACCTGTATTGAAGGTGAGTCCTCTCTACAAGGAACACAGAGGGACACACTCACACACACAGCCCACGAGGAACACACACACACACACAGCCCGCGAGGAACACACACACACACAGCCCACGAGGAACACACACACACACACACAGCCCACGAGGAACACACACAGCCCACAATGAACACACACACACAGCCCACAAGGAACACGCACACACACAGCCCACGAGGAACACACACACACACAGCCCACGAGGAACACACACACACACACACACACACACACAGCCTACGAGGAACACACACAGCCCACGAGGAACACACACAGCCCACGAGGAACACACACACACAGCCCACGAGGAACACACACACACACACACACAGCCCACGAGGAACACACACACACACACACACACAGCCCACGAGGAACACACACACACACAGCCCACGAGGAACACACACACACACAGCCCACGAGGAACACACACACACAGCCCACGAGGAACACACACACACACACACACACACAGCTCACCGAGGAACACACACACACACACAGCTCACTGAGGAACACACACACACACAGCTCACTGAGGAACACACACACACACACACACACACACACACACACACACACACACACACACACACACACACACACACACACACACACACACACACACACACACACACAGGATCAGAACAAAGCAGAGGAGAATTTCACCAGAAATGACTCACGAGGGCCTCCCCAGTAGCGCAGTGGTCTAAGGCACTGCATCGCAGTGCTAGAGGCGTCACTACAGACCCAGGATTCAATCCCAGCGTGTCGCAGCCGGCCGCGATTGGGAGAACCATGAGGCGGCGCACATTTGGCCCAGCGTCGTCCGGGTTAGGGGAGGGTTTGCATGCACGCTGACACGGTCGCCAGGTGTACGATGTTTCCTCCAACACATTGGTGCGGCTGGCTTCCGGGTTAAGCGAGCAGTGTGTCAAGAAGCAGTGTGGCTTGGCGGGGACGTGTTTCGGAGGACGCATGGCTCTTGACCTTCGCCTCTCTCAAGTCCATACGGGAGTTGCAGCGATGGGACAAGACTGTAACTACCAATTGGATATCACGAAATTGGGGAGAAAAAGGGGTAAAAAGTTAATTTAAAAAAATGACTCACTAGGTTGTAAAACTCCTAATGAACAATGCGGTTGTAAACCTCCTAATGAACAATGAGGTTGTAAACCTCCCAATGAACAATGAGGTTGTAAAACACCCAATGAACAATGAGGTTGTAAACCACCCAATGAACAATGAGGTTGTAAACCACCCAATGAACAATGAGGTTGTAAACCACCCAATGAACAATGAGGTTGTAAACCACCCAATGAACAATGAGGTTGTAAACCACCCAATGAACAATGAGGTTGTAAACCACCCAATGAACAATGAGGTTGTAAACCACCCAATGAACAATGAGGTTGTAAACCACCCAATGAACAATGAGGTTGTAAACCACCCAATGAACAATGAGGTTGTAAACCTCCCAATGAACAATGAGGTTGTAAACCTCCCAATGAACAATGAGGTTGTAAACCTCCCAATGAACAATGAGGTTGTAAACCTCCCAATGAACAATGAGGTTGTAAACCTCCCAATGAACAATGAGGTTGTAAACCTCCCAATGAACAATGAGGTTGTAAACCTCCTAATGAACAATGAGGTTGTAAACCTCCTAATGAACAATGAGGTTGTAAACCTCCTAATGAACAATGAGGTTGTAAACCTCCCAATGAACAATGAGGTTGTAAACCTCCCAATGAACAATGAGGTTGTAAACCTCCCAATGAACAATGAGGTTGTAAACCTCCCAATGAACAATGATGTTGTAAACCTCCCAATGAACAATGAGGTTGTAAACCTCCTAATGAACAATGAGGTTGTAAACCTCCTAATGAACAATGAGGTTGTAAACCTCCCAATGAACAATGAGGTTGTAAACGCTCCCAATGAACAATGAGGTTGTAAACGCTCCCAATGAACAATGAGGTTGTAAACCTCCTAATGAACAATGAGGTTGTAAACCTCCTAATGAATGCCAGACAAACAGACTGAAATAATACATGTGAGTTATTCGGTATGCGAGAACTAAAGTTGCAAAAAAAGGAATGCCGGAACAAGGAGGACATCCGGTATCCGCCAATCAGGATTTCTGGAAAATCAGTGAATGTATTGAAGTTCCCGCAATTTTGCAACACTAGTGAGAACCCTTTTGTGAATGTCAGTGATCCAGCCCAAGGTGAGATCAGCTTCTCTGTGGTGTTTGGCGTGTGACGGTGATGGTTGGAACAGTATGTGTGTGGTTTTAAAGTGTGTGTTTGGTGTGTGTTGTTGATGATGTGGCACTGAGGCTGAGGTTGGAGCTGTGTGTGAGAGTTTATGGTTGCCAAATGTGTGGTTTGAGATTGTGCCGAGGGGCTGGCCGGTGGGCCGAGGCTCATGGCTGGGCCCTGGTGACTGGGCTGGGAAGGCTGGGGGAGAAAGCTGCTCAGACAGTGACGCAGCCTCCTGCCTCACCACCAAGGAGAACAGGCTAGCCCTTTGTACAGGGTGCTGAGGAAGCAGTAGCTGCCTGCCTGGACACACTCCCCGAGCACCTCTCTAAGACACACACCACTCGGTGCACACACATACATACGAAAGTCCCCCCACACACACTCATAGGCAGGAGACGAGTTAGGGAGGACGAGACGTCTTACCTTAGCCATCTGAGCCTGGACTCCACCAGCCTTCAGTGCTGTCACTGCTTTCTGTGCTGCTGACGGACTGTCAAAGTCTACAAAGCCATAGCCTGCAGACACAGACAGACATACTTTGATTTGTGACACTGAGAAATACACAATGTGGCAACAGGCCTAGGGGCAGGAGTTAAACTGTAGCTAGGGCCCAGAGTTGTTCCTGGACAGGTAAAGGGTCACGATAATGAAAATCTCCTGGCCCTTTAAAGTACTATCTTATCTTATGCCTGACATCAACTTCTGGAAGCACTACTGTGATGTACCCAGGTAATGTACAGTACGCTTTGAATGGAGGTAAAACAGCAGGCAGGTTTGGGATCATGTTGAAGAACAGAAAAAGTCTACCGTGGTCAGATGTGGAGTTATGTAACCAATGCTCCCGCTGTCCACAGTGGTGTTATGGTTACATCATGACACACATGCTGAGAATAAACAGACAGGCGCTCTCTGGGATGTTTGAGCTTTGTGTGACATACATTGACATGTAGGTGCAGTGTGGGTGTTTGTCACAAAACACCTCTCCTCACCTTTGCATGTGTTAGTGGTCTTGTCCAGGATGGCTTTTGTGGACACAATTTTCCCATACCTGTAAAACACAAAGGTGGATGGATGGTCAGGGTTTCTAGGGACCAAACAATGCTTCTACTCTACAGACCAATTTTTTCATTACTATCATCATATCATGTTAGCAACGTTGACAGGATTGAAGTATTATAATGGCTTTGGGGTTTAATCTAGTTCAAAGTGATTACGGTATGTGAATTGAACAAATCGATCTGTGGAGATACATGTTTTGAGAGGTGGAACGTGGTAGAGAGTAGAACCAGGGACTAATTCTCTTAAGGAATCCCACATCCTACTGGAATGCGGTTTTAACCAATCAGCATTCAGGATTAGACCCACCTGTTGTATAAAATCCAACATCACTCCATCAATGTCTATGAGGTGCATCATAAACCTGTCATGTCAAGATGGAGGACACAGTGAATTGGGGGTGTTGTTGTATTAAAAATGAACAGACATGCAGTCCTGTGATTCAGACAGAATCACAGGACTGCATGTCCTGAATGGAAATTGTAGATGAGCAATGACACACTGTTTAGTTGTGAATATAAATAAAGCCATACGATTTCCCTCTGTTGCTGAGCAACCAGACATGGCTGTATAACTAACTCATCTTACTCATTGGCAATTCCATGATAATGGAAGTACGCTGCAACTCAGATTTTTCACTTTAAAAAGAATACCAAACAAAAAACATTGATTTCAAAGTTTAACAAACTATAGAACTCTATGCACAAAGACTACTTTTAACAATAATCCACAGAAATGTTTACTTAACCATCTACATTTCAGGAGGAACATATAGGGTCTGTACATTGCTGTTTAGTAACGTTGCAGACTTACAGTAGCTATACAGAGGAACATAGGGCCGAAAGCTATTGCTGTCTAGTAATGAATATTGTAGACCTAGCTTATAAAAAATGTGTGATTGATTATTAGTTTGTTGTAGTTGGATTGCTGTCTAGTAACTCTTGGTACTGTAGACCTAGCTATACCATCTCCCCTGTTTCTGAGCCAACACTGCAGCAGGGTGCTATCAGCTCCCTGCATCTCTCTAGACATGTGCATGTTCTGAAATCTCTCTCTCCTTGCCTTGGCTGTGCTGTTCTGAAACGTGATCTCTCTCCTTGCCTTGGCTGTGCTGTTCTGAAACGTGATCTCTCTCCTTGCCTTGGCTGTGCTGTACTGAAACGTGATCTCTCTCTCCTTGCCTTGGCTGTGCTGTTCTGAAACGTGATCTCTCTCTCCTTGCCTTGGCCGTGCTGTTCTGAAATGTGATCTCTCTCTCCTTGCCTTGGCTGTGCTGTTCTGAAACGTGATCTCTCTCTCCTTGCCTTGGCTGTGCTGTACTGAAACGTGATCTCTCTCTCCTTGCCTTGGCTGTGCTGTACTGAAACGTGATCTCTCTCTCCTTGCCTTGGCTGTGCTGTACTGAAACGTGATCTCTCTCTCCTTGCCTTGGCTGTGCTGTACTGGTACCTGATCTCTCTCTCCTTGCCTTGGCTGTGCTGTACTGGTACCTGATCTCTCTCTCCTTGCCTTGGCTGTGCTGTACTGGTACCTGATCTCTCTCTCCTTGCCTTGGCTGTGCTGTACTGGTACCTGATCTCTCTCTCCTTGCCTTGGCTGTGCTGTACTGGTACCTGATATCTCTCTCCTTGCCTTGGCTGTGCTGTTATGTTGTAGAAGCAACCCTGGCTGGCTGACATCCACAACCACACTCTCTCTGGGCAACACAACAGCCAGAACAGAGCCTCGTCTCTGGGTCCTACTGCCCCTCTATCTACCTAGCATAGCTATCCGAGTGCCACTGCAGGGTATAGCAACACATTAACTAAAGGAGTAAGGGCTGCCCTTGCTCTCTCTCAGCACCGATTTTACTACAGTAAATGAACATCATACTTGTTAAGGAGACAGGTGTTTTGAAAATCCATATAGCTGATGATGATATTGTAGGATTGATATAGTGAATCTATGAAGAATAGAACAAGCGGTAGTAGTGTGATAGTCCCTGAGAGTGTTTGAGAGTGTTTGAGAGAGTGTGATAACCCAGGTGTTGATATCCTTGTGAAACAAACCTCTCATTGTTCCTCAACCTGCACTGTGCTAACAGAGCCAGACAGAACAGGAAGTAGAGCCCCCCCTTGTCTTTTTATGTAGACTTTCTACCAACTGTATACAGGTATTTGGTGTGTATATATATATATGTTTTATATGTTATGTTTATATATCCTATTCTGCATATACTACAATGGTATACTACAATGGTGGTTTGATTGAATGAACCCAGTGTCTCAATTCCAAACAACTCTAGAGAATTGGCTAAAGGACATTCTCCACCATACTGTAAATGTGCTTTATAGCACATTTGACCTCCAAAGCATTTGACCTCAAATGTAACATTACTATTTCACATTACATTTCCTGATCTATGCAGGATGCCATCAGTTACATTATTCTTTGGCATAACATATCCATTATTTTCTAGTAACATGAACAATACGTTCATTAGTTATTTATGGATAAACATACATTTTTAATTCCAGCCCCTGTCCATAAAGGAAGCCTTTTGCCTCTTGGTATGCCGTCATTGTAAATAACAATTTGTTCGTAATTGACTTGCCTATTTAAATAAAAGGTTAAATAAGAACATTTAAAAAACAATTGATAGTATTGCTCTGTGTGCACATGAAAAAAAAACTTTGAAAACTGCATGGGGGCAAGTTAAAGGTTGGTCATGGCTCACATCAACACCATTACCCCAGAAACCCTAGACCCACTCCAATTTGCATACCACACCAACAGATCCACAGATGATGCAATCTCTATTGCACGCCACACTGCCCTTTCCCACCTGGACAAACGGAACACCTACGTGAGACTCCTGTTCATTGACTACAGCTCAGCGTTCAACACCATAGTGCCCACAAAGCTCATCAATAAGCTAAGGACCCTGGGACTAAACACCTCCCTCTGCAACTGGATCCTGGACTTTCTGACGGGCCACCCTCAGGTGGCAAGGGTAGGTAACAACACATCTGCCACGCTGATCCTCAACACGGGGGCCCCTCAGGGGTGCATGCTCAGTCCCCCCCCCCCCGTACTCACTGTTCACTCATGACTGCACAGCCAGGCACGACTCCAACACCATCATTAAGTTTGCCAACGACACAACAGTTGTAGGCCTGATCACCAACAACAACGGTAAGACAGCGTATAGGGAGGAGGTCAGAGACCTGGCGGTGTGGTGCCAGGATAACAACCTCTCAATGTGATCAAGAAAATATATGATTGTGGACTACAGGAAAAGGAGGTCCGAGCACGCCCCCATTCTCATCGACGGAGATGTAGTGGAGCAGGTTGAGAGCTTCAAGGTCCTTGTTGTCCACATCACCAACAAACTATCATGGTCCAAACACACTAAGACAGTCGTGAAGAGGGCAAAACAAAACCTATTCCCCTCAGGAGACTGAAAAGATTTGGCATGGGTCCTCAGATCCTCAAAAAGTTTGACAGCTGCACCATTGAGAGCATCCTGACTGGTTGCATCACCACCTGGTACGGCAACTGCTCGGCCTCCGACCGCAAGGCACTACAGAGGATAGTGCGAACGGCCCAGGAATCCAAGATTCCTGCCATCCAGGACCTCTATACCAGGCAGTGTCAGAGGAAGTCCCAAAAAATTGCCAGCCTCCAGCCACCCTAGTCATAGACTGTTCTCTCTGCTACCACACGGCAAGCGGTACCGAAGCGCCAAGTCTAGGTCCAAAAGGCTCCTTAACAGCTTCTACCCCCAAGCCATAAGACTGCTGACTAGCTACACAAATGCCAACCTGGATTATTTGCATTGCCCCCCCCCCGCATCCATTTTTACACTGCTGCTACTCTGTTTATTATCTATGCATAGTCACTTTACCTCTACCTACATGTACATATTACCTTGAATAACCTGTGCCCCCGTACATTGACTCTGTACCTCTACCCCCTGTATATAGCCTCGTTACTGTTATTTTATTCTTGCTACTTAATATATATATATATATATATATTTTTTTTTTAACCTCAGTCTATTTTAGTAAATGCTTTCTTAACACTTTTTTTCTTCTTAAAACTGATTGTTGGTTAAGGGCTTGTAAGTAAGCATTTCATGGTAAGGTCTACTCAGCCATGTGTGAGGAGAGAACCCAGAACCCAATCTTTTAAATACTTTTTCTGTTCTTGATTAGGCTGGCCTGGTGCATTGGAACCAATGAAAGAGTCTCACAAGTGCCCATCTGTCACACAATTGGCATGTGCAATCACGCATTCAAATGATTTGGATGAAAACAAATACTGTTTGAACCCAGCTTTGGGGGTTCTGCCTCCTAGCCCCTGCAGAGCGCTTCTTTTGGTGGCTGACTGGCTCTGGCCTGGCTCCAGCTGACCATGGGCGCTGTGCTACGCTTGACACTGTACTCAGCTCTCTCACACATGGCTGAGTCTCATGCCCCTCCAACCTCCCTCTCTCCACATTATATAGCTACGGAGTCAGACCTCCCAGCTGAATGCAATAGTAGACAGGCATCTCTCCATTGTGTGACTAAGGATTACCCCATCAGAGCTCAGAGTGCTTTACCTCGCATGGAGCAACTGGCAGTTGGTGAGTTATGTCAGCTACACATTGGGGGAGAGGGCTGTGGTTTTCACTTCATCAATTTCATGACTTTTATTCAGGTTCTTCCCTGTATCACCAAGCTCTCTATAGAACATATACACAGTAGACCTTACTGCTCTCTATAGAACATATATACAGTAGACCTTACTGCTCTCTATAGAACATATACACAGTAGACCTTACTGCTCTCTATAGAACATATACACAGTAGACCTTACTGCTCTCTATAGAACATATACACAGTAGACCTTACTGCTCTCGATAGAACATATACACAGTAGACCTTACTGCTCTCTATAATAACATATACACAGTAGACCTTACTGCTCTCTATAATAACATATATACAGTAGACCTTACTGCTCTCTATATTAACATATACACAGTAGACCTTCCTGCTCTCTATAGAACATATACACAGTAGACCTTACTGCTCTCTATAGAACATATACACAGTAGACCTTCCTGCTCTCTATAATAACATATACACAGTAGACCTTACTGCTCTCTATAATAACATATACACAGTAGACCTTACTGCTCTCTATAATAACATATATACAGTAGACCTTACTGCTCTCTATAGAACATATACACAGTAGACCTTACTGCTCTCTATAGAACATATACACAGTAGACCTTACTGCTCTCTATAATAACATATACACAGTAGACCTTACTGCTCTCTATAGAACATATACACAGTAGACCTTCCTGCTCTCTATAATAACATATACACAGTAGACCTTACTGCTCTCTATAATAACATATATACAGTAGACCTTACTGCTCTCTATAGAACATATATACAGTAGACCGTACTGCTCTCTATAATAACATATATACAGTAGACCTTCCTGCTCTCTATAATAACATATACACAGTAGACCTTACTGCTCTCTATAGAACATATACACAGTAGACCTTACTGCTCTCTATAGAACATATATACAGTAGACCTTACTGCTCTCTATATTAACATATACACAGTAGACCTTACTGCTCTCTATAGAACATATACACAGTAGACCTTACTGCTCTCTATAATAACATATACACAGTAGACCTTACTGCTCTCTATAGAACATATATACAGTAGACCTTACTGCTCTCTATATTAACATATACACAGTAGACCTTCCTGCTCTCTATAGAACATATATACAGTAGACCTTAATGCTCTCTATATTAACATATACACAGTAGACCTTACTGCTCTCTATAATAACATATACACAGTAGACCTTACTGCTCTCTATAATAACATATACACAGTAGACCTTACTGCTCTCTATAATAACATATATACAGTAGACCTTACTGCTCTCTATAGAACATATATACAGTAGACCTTACTGCTCTCTATAATAACATATACACAGTAGACCTTACTGCTCTCTATAATAACATATACACAGTAGACCTTACTGCTCTCTATAATAACATATACACAGTAGACCTTACTGCTCTCTATAATAACATATATACAGTAGACCTTACTGCTCTCTATAATAACATATACACAGTAGACCTTACTGCTCTCTATAATAACATATACACAGTAGACCTTACTGCTCTCTATATTAACATATACACAGTAGACCTTACTGCTCTCTATAATAACATATACACAGTAGACCTTACTGCTCTCTATAATAACATATATACAGTAGACCTTCCTGCTCTCTATAATAACATATACACAGTAGACCTTACTGCTCTCTATAATAACATATACACAGTAGACCTTACTGCTCTCTATAATAACATATATACAGTAGACCTTCCTGCTCTCTATAATAACATATACACAGTAGACCTTACTGCTCTCTATAATAACATATACACAGTAGACCTTACTGCTCTCTATATTAACATATACACAGTAGACCTTCCTGCTCTCTATATTAACATATATACAGTAGACCTTACTGCTCTCTATATTAACATATACACAGTAGACCTTACTGCTCTCTATAATAACATATACACAGTAGACCTTACTGCTCTCTATAATAACATATATACAGTAGACCTTCCTGCTCTCTATAATAACATATACACAGTAGACCTTACTGCTCTCTATAATAACATATACACAGTAGACCTTACTGCTCTCTATATTAACATATACACAGTAGACCTTCCTGCTCTCTATATTAACATATATACAGTAGACCTTACTGCTGTCTATAATAACATATACACAGTAGACCTTACTGCTCTCTATAGAACATATACACAGTAGACCTTACTGCTCTCTATAGAACATATACACAGTAGACCTTACTGCTCTCTATAGAACATATACACAGTAGACCTTACTGCTCTCTATAATAACATATATACAGTAGACCTTACTGCTCTCTATAATAACATATACACAGTAGACCTTACTGCTCTCTATAGAACATATATACAGTAGACCTTACTGCTCTCTATAGAACATATACACAGTAGACCTTCCTGCTCTCTATAATAACATATATACAGTAGACCTTACTGCTCTCTATAGAACATATATACAGTAGACCTTCCTGCTCTCTATAATAACATATACACAGTAGACCTTACTGCTCTCTATAGAACATATACACAGTAGACCTTCCTGCTCTCTATAGAACATATACACAGTAGACCTTCCTGCTCTCTATAGAACATATACACAGTAGACCTTACTGCTCTCTATAGAACATATACACAGTATACCTTACTGCTCTCTATAGAACATATACACAGGTGACCTTACTGCTCTCTATAGAACATATACACAGGTGACCTTACTGCTCTCTATAGAACATATACACAGTAGACCTTACTGCTCTCTATAATAACATATATACAGTAGACCTTACTGCTCTCTATAGAACATATACACAGTAGACCTTACTGCTCTCTATAATAACATATACACAGTAGACCTTCCTGCTCTCTATAGAACATATATACAGTAGACCTTACTGCTCTCTATAGAACATATACACAGTAGACCTTACTGCTCTCTATAGAACATATACACAGTAGACCTTACTGCTCTCTATAGAACATATACACAGTAGACCTTACTGCTCTCTATAGAACATATACACAGTAGACCTTACTGCTCTCTATAGAACATATACACAGTAGACCTTACTGCTCTCTATAGAACATATACACAGTAGACCTTACTGCTCTCAAAAGAACATATATACAGTAGACCTTACTGCTATCTATAGAACATATATACAGTAGACCTTACTGCTCTCTATAGAACATATACACAGTAGACCTTCCTGCTCTCTATATTAACATATACACAGTAGACCTTACTGCTCTCTATAGAACATATATACAGTAGACCTTACTGCTCTCTATAGAACATATATACAGTAGACCTTACTGCTCTCTATAGAACATATACACAGTAGACCTTACTGCTCTCTATAAAACATATACACAGTAGACCTTACTGCTCTCTATAGAACATATACACAGTAGACCTTACTGCTCTCTATAGAAGATATACACAGTAGACCTTACTGCTCTCTATAGAACATATACACAGTATACCTTACTGCTCTCTATAGAACATATACACAGGTGACCTTACTGCTCTCTATAGAACATATACACAGTAGACCTTAAGGCTCTCTATAGAACATATATACAGTAGACCTTACTGCTATCTATAGAACATATATACAGTAGACCTTACTGCTCTCTATAGAACATATACACATATACCTTAATGCTCTCTATAGAACATATACACAGTAGACCTTACTGCTCTCTATAGAACATATATACAGTAGACCTTACTGCTCTCTATAGAACATATATACAGTAGACCTTACTGCTCTCTATAGAACATATATACAGTAGACCTTACTGCTCTCTATAGAACATATACACAGTAGACCTTCCTGCTCTCTATATTAACATATACACAGTAGACCTTACTGCTCTCTATAGAACATATATACAGTAGACCTTACTGCTCTCTATAATAACATATATACAGTAGACCTTACTGCTCTCTATAATAACATATACACAGTAGACCTTACTGCTCTCTATATTAACATATACACAGTAGACCTTACTGCTCTCTATAATAACATATATACAGTAGACCTTACTGCTCTCTATAATAACATATATACAGTAGACCTTACTGCTCTCTATAATAACATATACACAGAAGACCTTACTGCTCTGTATAATAACATATATACAGTAGACCTTACTGCTCTCTATAATAACATATATACAGTAGACCTTACTGCTCTCTATATTAACATATATACAGTAGACCTTACTGCTCTCTATAGAACATATATACAGTAGACCTTACTGCTCTCTATAGAACATATATACAGTAGACCTTACTGCTCTCTATAATAACATATACACAGTAGACCTTACTGCTCTCTATATTAACATATACACAGTAGACCTTACTGCTCTCTATAATAACATATACACAGTAGACCTTACTGCTCTCTATAGAACATATACACAGTAGACCTTACTGCTCTCTATAGAACATATACACAGTAGACCTTACTGCTCTCTATAGAACATATACACAGTAGACCTTACTGCTCTCTATAGAACATATACACAGTAGACCTTACTGCTCTCTATAGAACATATACACAGTAGACCTTACTGCTCTCTATAGAACATATATACAGTAGACCTTACTGCTATCTATAGAACATATATACAGTAGACCTTACTGCTATCTATAGAACATATATACAGTAGACCTTACTGCTCTCTATAGAACATATACACAGTAGACCTTACTGCTCTCTATAGAACATATACACAGTAGACCTTACTGCTCTCTATAGAACATATACACAGTAGACCTTACTGCTCTCTATAGAACATATACACAGTAGACCTTACTGCTCTCTATAGAACATATATACAGTAGACCTTACTGCTATCTATAGAACATATATACAGTAGACCTTACTGCTCTCTATAGAACATATACACAGTAGACCTTACTGCTCTCTATAGAACATATACACAGTAGACCTTACTGCTCTCTATAGAACATATATACAGTAGACCTTACTGCTCTCTATAATAACATATACACAGTAGACCTTACTGCTCTCTATAATAACATATACACAGTAGACCTTCCTGCTCTCTATAGAACATATATACACAGTAGACCTTACTGCTCTCTATAGAACATATATACAGTAGACCTTCCTGCTCTCTATATTAACATATACACAGTAGACCTTCCTGCTCTCTATAGAACATATATACAGTAGACCTTACTGCTCTCTATAGAACATATATACAGTAGACCTTACTGCTCTCTATAGAACATATATACAGTAGACCTTACTGCTCTCTATAGAACATATATACAGTAGACCTTACTGCTCTCTATAGAACATATACACAGTAGACCTTCCTGCTCTCTATATTAACATATACACAGTAGACCTTACTGCTCTCTATAGAACATATATACAGTAGACCTTACTGCTCTCTATAATAACATATATACAGTAGACCTTACTGCTCTCTATAATAACATATACACAGTAGACCTTACTGCTCTCTATAGAACATATATACAGTAGACCTTACTGCTCTCTATATTAACATATACACAGTAGACCTTACTGCTCTCTATATTAACATATACACAGTAGACCTTACTGCTCTCTATAATAACATATATACAGTAGACCTTACTGCTCTCTATAATAACATATACACAGCAGACCTTACTGCTCTCTATAATAACATATATACAGTAGACCTTACTGCTCTCTATAATAACATATATACAGTAGACCTTACTGCTCTCTATAATAACATATATACAGTAGACCTTACTGCTCTCTATAATAACATATATACAGTAGACCTTACTGCTCTCTATAGAACATATATACAGTAGACCTTACTGCTCTCTATAATAACATATATACAGTAGACCTTACTGCTCTCTATAATAACATATACACAGCAGACCTTACTGCTCTCTATAGAACATATATACAGTAGACCTTACTGCTCTCTATAATAACATATATACAGTAGACCTTACTGCTCTCTATAATAACATATACACAGCAGACCTTACTGCTCTCTATAGAACATATATACAGTAGACCTTACTGCTCTCTATAATAACATATATACAGTAGACCTTACTGCTCTCTATAATAACATATACACAGTAGACCTTACTGCTCTCTATATTAACATATACACAGTAGACCTTACTGCTCTCTATAATAACATATACACAGTAGACCTTACTGCTCTCTATAGAACATATACACAGTAGACCTTACTGCTCTCTATAGAACATATACACAGTAGACCTTACTGCTCTCTATAGAACATATACACAGTAGACCTTACTGCTCTCTATAGAACATATACACAGTAGACCTTACTGCTCTCTATAGAACATATACACAGTAGACCTTACTGCTCTCTATAGAACATATATACAGTAGACCTTACTGCTATCTATAGAACATATATACAGTAGACCTTACTGCTCTCTATAGAACATATACACAGTAGACCTTACTGCTCTCTATAGAACATATACACAGTAGACCTTACTGCTCTCTATAGAACATATACACAGTAGACCTTACTGCTCTCTATAGAACATATACACAGTAGACCTTCCTGCTCTCTATATTAACATATACACAGTAGACCTTACTGCTCTCTATAGAACATATACACAGTAGACCTTACTGCTCTCTATAGAACATATACACAGTAGACCTTACTGCTCTCTATAGAACATATACACAGTAGACCTTACTGCTCTCTATAGAACATATACACAGTAGACCTTACTGCTCTCTATAGAACATATATACAGTAGACCGTACTGCTCTCTATAGAACATATACACAGTAGACCTTACTGCTCTCTATAGAACATATACACAGTAGACCTTACTGCTCTCTATAGACATATATTCAGTAACCTTACTGCTCTCTATAATAACATATACACAGTAGACCTTACTGCTCTCTATAATAACATATACACAGTAGACCTTCCTGCTCTCTATAGAACATATATACACAGTAGACCTTACTGCTCTCTATAGAACATATATACAGTAGACCTTACTGCTCTCTATAGAACATATATACAGTAGACCTTACTGCCCTCTATAGAACATATACACAGTAGACCTTACTGCTCTCTATAGAACATATACACAGTATACCTTACTGCTCTCTATAGAACATATACACAGGTGACCTTACTGCTCTCTATAGAACATATACACAGGTGACCTTACTGCTCTCTATAGAACATATACACAGTAGACCTTCCTGCTCTCTATAATAACAGATATACAGTAGACCTTACTGCTCTCTATAATAACATATACACAGTAGACCTTCCTGCTCTCTATAGAACATATATACAGTAGACCTTACTGCTCTCTATAGAACATATATACAGTAGACCT